>NW_010969869.1:5955-7234 GCF_000463585.1 Tarenaya hassleriana | reverse complement strand
CACTCTAAACATGTTTGGCTGCACTCTAAGTATGTTTCGATGCACAATAAACGTGTTTGGACGCACTCTAAACGTGTTTGGATGCACTCTAAGTATGTTTGGATGCACTCTAAACATGTTTCGACGAACTCAAAATGTTTCAATTCACTCTAAACATGTTTGGCTGCACTCTAAACATGTTTGGATGCATTCTAAGTATGTTTCGACGCAGTCTAAAAATGTTTCAATGCACTCTAAACATGTTTGGCTGCACTCTAAATATGTTTGGATGCATTCTAAGTATGTTTCGACGCACTCTAAAAATGTTTCAATGCACTCTAAATATGTTTGGCTGCATTCTAAGTATGTTTCGATTACTCTAAACATGTTTCGATGCACTCTAAATATGTTTCGACGAACTCTAAAATTTTTTTCAAAGCAGTCTAAACATGTTTGGTTGCACTCTAAGTATGTTTCGGTACGCTCTAAACGTGTTTGAACGCACTCTAAGTATGTTTGGATGCACTCTAAACATGTTTCGTCGCACTCTAAATATGTTTCGATACTCTCTAAACATATTTGGATGCACTCTGAAAAATTTTCAATGCACTCTAAACATGTTTGGCTGCACTCTAAGTATGTTTCGATACACTCTAAATATGTTTCGACGAACTCTAAAAATTTTTCAATTCACTCTAAACATGTTTGGCTGCACTCTAAGTATGTTTCGATGCGCTCTAAACATGTTTGGACGCACTCTAAACATGTTTGGATACATTCTAAGTATGTTTCGACGCACTTTAAACGTGTTTTGAAGCACTCTAAACATGTTTAGACAAACTTTGAACATGTTCCGACGCACTCTAAAAATGTTTTGATGATCTCTAAACATGTTTGGATGCACTCTAAGTATGTTTCGATGCACTCTAAACATGTTTCGACGGACTCTAAAAATGTTTCAATTCACTCTAAACATGTGTGGCTGCACTCTAAGTATGTTTCGATGCACTCTAAACGTGTTTGGACGCACTGTAAACGTGTTTGAATGCACTTTAAACATGTTTGGCTGCACTCTAAACATGTTTTGACGCACTCTAAAAATGTTTCGATGCTCTCTAAACATGTTTGGATGCACTCTAAGCATGTTTTGACGCACTCTAAAAATGTTTCGATGCTCTCTAAACATGTTTGGATGCACTCTAAGCATGTTTTGACGCACTCTAAAAATGTTGGAACGCACTCTAAACATGTTTGGATGTAATCTAATCACGCACTCTAAACATGTTTCGATGCACTCTAA
>NW_010969869.1:0-737 GCF_000463585.1 Tarenaya hassleriana | reverse complement strand
GCACTCTAAGTATGTTTGGATGCACTGTAAACATGTTTCGTCGCACTCTAAATATGTTTCGATGCTCTCTAAACATATTTGGATGCACTCTGAAAAATTTTCAATGCACTCTAAACATGTTTGGCTGCACTCTAAACATGTTTCGACGCACTCTAAATATGTTTCGATGCTCTCTAAACATATTTGGATGCACTCTGAAAAATTTTCAATGCACTCTAAACATGTTTGGCTGCACTCTAAGTATGTTTCGATACACTCTAAATATGTTTCGACGAACTCTAAAAATTTTTCAATGCACTCTAAACATGTTTGGCTGCACTCTAAGTATGTTTCGATGCGCTCTAAACATGTTTGACTTAGAGTGCAGCCAAACATGTTTAGAGTGAATTGAAACATTTTGAGTTCGTCGAAACATGTTTAGAGTGCATCGAAACATACTTAGAGTACAGCCAAACATGTTTAGAGTGCATTGAAACATTTTTAGAGTGCGTCGAAACATATTTAGAGTGTGTCTAAACTTTTTTAGAGTGCTTCAAAACACGTTTACAGTGCGTCGAAACATAATTAGAGTGCATCCAAACATGAATAAACGTGTTTGGACGCACTCTAAACGTGTTTGGATGCACTCTAAGTATGTTTGGATGCACTCTAAACATGTTTCGACGCACTCTAAAAGTGTTTTGATGCTCTCTAAACATGTTTGGATGCACTCTAAGTATATTTTGATGCACTCTAAA
>NW_010969868.1:0-345 GCF_000463585.1 Tarenaya hassleriana | reverse complement strand
GCACCCCGAACTTGTAGATATCCTTTTTAGTATCCTTTTTGCATTGCACGTTTAATTTTTCAGCATTGAGAACTTAGATGCATGATGTGATGATGTGATCTTGATGTTGCTTATGTATATGCTATGATTATATCAGTTTCACTTGATCTTCTCTCTTTCCGAGTTTTGATTTTGGAAGGTGAACCGCACAATGTGGAATCATTCACAAGTGGAATGCGGGGAGGCATCTTTCATCCTTGGACACAAGGTCATACACTCACTTTTCCCTCCTATTTCACTTAGCCCCAAATTTCCTATCCCACATATCCGCCCCTTCGGATTTGTTTGACACCGCGGACGGTGTCT
>NW_010969867.1:0-345 GCF_000463585.1 Tarenaya hassleriana | reverse complement strand
GTGGGAGGAGCTAGAGGAACAATTCATGGCGAAATATTACTCCCCAGAGAAGACCCGAGCTACACAGAGAGCCATACACAGCTTCACTCAGGAGAGCGATGAGAGTCTATACGACGCATTGGAGAGATTCAAAGGCTATCAACGCCTTTGTCCACACCACGGCATGGATAAGCGTCTGTTGCTTTCCACGTTCATCCACGGACTGAGAGACGATACTAGAGCATGGATGGACGCAGCTTGTGGAGGGAGTGTATACGACATTCCCTTTGACACCCTAGAGATGTAGATTGCGAAAATGGCTAAGGCAAGAGGGATGTCAGGAGATAGCATCAGACGCTCTACAGG
>NW_010969866.1:0-345 GCF_000463585.1 Tarenaya hassleriana | reverse complement strand
TTATTATTTTTTACTTTTTATTATATATTTATATATATAATTTTTGAAAATATATATAGTAATATAAAATTGATAATAAAATATGTTTTAAATTATTATTATTTTATAGAAATATTATAGTTGTTTTTTAACATAATAATATTATTATATCTTTTTGAAAGAATAAGAAATAAAAATAATTTTATTTGAATAAAAGTTAAAATACATATTTATGAAATAATATAAATAAAAAGCATTAATAATTCTTTGAAATAATATAAATAAAATGAACAAGAATATTATATATAAATAGAACATTCAAAGAACAATGGAGAGAGTTTTGAATATACATAAATTATTATTATT
>NW_010969865.1:0-345 GCF_000463585.1 Tarenaya hassleriana | reverse complement strand
CCTTAACCATTGGGATAGATGCAATAACAATTGCACCTAACCTAGGGTTAGGGTTGGATGAATGATGCTATAAATCTCCATTAAAGTGCTTCTTTCAACCGTTCTAAGCCGACTGAATCAGGGTCCGTAAAACGAAGGCAGAGCATACGCCGATCCCATGCCGACCTCGATAACGTGCCTCTGCGCCATATGTACTGAGTTTTCTCGGGAGACATGGTTTTGAGCGGACCCCAAGTAATCCAGCCCATAGTAAGTTGAAGAAAGAAGGAGTTAAGCATATAGCTAGCGTTCCTTCTTCGAACCTTTTGGTATGTATTGCCTGCCCCATAACTATAGATCAGATCC
>NW_010969864.1:0-345 GCF_000463585.1 Tarenaya hassleriana | reverse complement strand
TAGTTTTCTTTTCTTATTTTTTCTTCTGCGAGATATTGCCGAGACCGAGAGAGGTCCACTCGAGTCGAGAGCGGGGCACACGAGACGGCACCGTTTGAGCGTCTCTTCTGACGGCGTTACAGACCCAAATGTATTCATTAATATATATATATATATATATATGTATATGTGTATTATATGTTTAGAAGGCAGTACAAACTACAAAGAAAGCATTTTGAAATCAAGAATTACACATAATTATACACATGTATAAGAGAAATGAATTGACAAATTCAGAAAGAAAAAAAATATTGACGTAGCCTCGATAACATATCAATTTATTGACCAATATAATATATATATATA
>NW_010969863.1:0-345 GCF_000463585.1 Tarenaya hassleriana | reverse complement strand
GTGGTTTTTAGGGAGACGTTTCGCGCTTGGTTCGTAATCTCTACTCCATCTAGACTTTAGGTGACAAAATCATCCCACGTGATATTCATTCGCTCTAGGATTGGATTAGCTATTTCTACCTTGCTCGACAATCCATTCAACCCTTTAGATCCATCTAAACTTAGCTCCTAAAACCTTTCCAAGCCAATCCTTACTCTATATCCCCCCACATCATTATCCGGCCAAATCTTTGAGGGAAAAATCTTATGCAAGTGTATGCACGCATTCCTAGACCTATATGCATGTATGCAACCTATTGATGACGATCTATGCAAGTATGTAAGAAATGCAAGGCTTTTTTTTTTT
>NW_010969862.1:0-345 GCF_000463585.1 Tarenaya hassleriana | reverse complement strand
ATTGCTGACCCTTAAAATGTTCAAAATTTTCCTGCGGCAGGTTATTTTCAAAACCGTTGGATAAGCACTCCCGCAGGTTATGCAGGTCACTTTTGTTAAAAAGACACGTCCCACAGGTCTTGGGAAATATTTTGCAGGACCTGCATTTGGCGGGGGGGTTTCTTCGGTCAAGACTACTTTTTAGGGTTTCGGCCATTGTTATCTCTTCGACCTATTTTTTATGGTTTCGAGCATTGTTATCTTTCGATACCCGGAGCAAATCTTATGAGAAAACCTTTACACGACTGAAGGGGTAGGTTGTTAACGGTTGAACATTAAATAAATAAATAAATATATTATTAATTA
>NW_010969861.1:0-345 GCF_000463585.1 Tarenaya hassleriana | reverse complement strand
TTTTAGATTTTAACAACTTCCCAAACCACTTCCAATCAAGGGCTATATATTATCAAAATTGGGGATGAGTACTTGGTGTGGTGTATAATCCCGGTTTTCACTTTCATCTTTATTTGCTTTTGATCTCGTGAAAATTAGATATTCGTATTTCGGATTTTTACGCAATGCTGCGTGGGGTCAAATATCCACATATATCACGATAGAGTGAATTCGAGAAGGTGAGTTTAAGACAAAAGACTAGAAGATGGAACTGAACCGAAGTTTTTTTGACTCGTTTGAAAACGAGCCTAAAATGAGGTAAGACTCAAAGTCGAAACCCTAATCCCCAATTTATTAAAAAAAAAA
>NW_010969860.1:15282-17501 GCF_000463585.1 Tarenaya hassleriana | reverse complement strand
TAATGAAAAAATAAACTAAAAACCAAAAAATTCATTTTTTATTTACAAATATTATAAAAACTAAAAACCACAGATCAAAATCTAAAATCCAAAAACCAAAAACTAAACCCAAAAACTCAAAATAAAAACTATAATCATGCATAAAAAAAATTATAAATATCTAGCTTAATTACAGACTTAATGGTATAATGATCAAAAACATATTTATTTATTATTTTTTTAAAGCATTGCCTCTTATTATAGGAAAAAGAATTCACTTCATCCATACCTTTAAATATTTATTTCTCATATTTCCTTTTTTCTTTCTCGCTTTCGTTTCGTTGGCTGTACTGACCATGCTATTATAAGATTTTGAGACCACGCGACCTTAAAATCATGAGATTTATGTGACTTTGAGTCTATAATATTCATGCAACTGTGAAACTCTGAAACTCATACAACTCTTAGCCGGTGAAACTCATGTGATTGTGAGACTAAGATGTATTCGACTCTAAAATTCATGTGACTCTGAGATTGTGAGACTCTAAGACTCATGCGACTTTTAGACTATGAGACTCATACGATTGTGAGACCATGATATCTAAGTTATTTATAGACCCTAACTCATATGATCCGTACATTTTAAAATTATTTTATACGATCTTTCTGACTTAGTAATAACCTTAAACTTATTGTTCTACCACTCGATTTTCGCTACTTTAAAACTTTCTCTTTTCATATTTTATTTTGGTGATAAATAAGCATGTTGAAGAAGATGATACCCTATTTTTCTTCAAAATCACATTCTTTCTCTTGAAATCTCATATCTTCTCTTGCTTTCCTTCAAAATCGTTTTTCTTTTGCTTTCTGTCAAAATCTTGAAAATTAAAAATTATGAGCTGTTTTTTAGACTCCTTTGTTAAATGAAAAGTTTTATTTTCCTCCATTTTTGTTGAAATTTTTTTACTATATACAGGTACGTTAAATGATGAGATTTTAATGAGAGATAAATGTTATTTTGTAGATTTTTTTATAAAAAAGAAATAGAGTTTGAGTAATATTATGGTTGAAGTCAAAATAGCGGGGGTATTTTTGGTATATTGCTTTAATAGAAAATAAATTGGTTAAAATCCAATTAAAAAACATATTTGTTTATAAAGTTTAAATAAATAAATTTCTAATAAGCAACTAGTTGAAATGGAATCCGAATATAACCCTTAAATGATATTTTTTTCATAATAAAAAATCATAAACCGAAAAAAACCAAGTTTTGGGCCCAAAAGCAAAATAAAATCATGATGTCGTTTAGAGTTGCTGGCCCAAACAATCGAACCCATTGTGCCTTTAGTCGTTTAAACATCAGTAAAATATACCACTCCAATTAAGTTAAAAGTAAATTATTTTCTTTAACTTATTTTAGATTATAAAAAGCTAATTTCTTGATTGGAATTGTTGAACCTGGCTCGAAGTTTGGTAAGAAGCTGAATCAAGAAAAAACTCCAGAGTAATCATAGGTTTACAAGGGACAAAATGATAAATGGCCGAGATAGATGATAACCAAATTAATGACAACACTCGTGACACCCACGTGATCATCGTCTCCCTCAGTATAAAATAGAGCAGGTGAACAACGATGAGATAATTCTGATATAACGATCGGTTAAGGATGGTGAAATTATAACGATTGTTTTTTTTAAGTAAATTTAATTGGGGTTGATTAATAAAATTAAAAAGTTTAGAGAAAATTATTATTTTATAGGGATCTTTTAGTGCCAAATAAAAGTTTATGAAAAAAAATTGAAAAGTTATAAAAAAAATAGAGAATTAAATTGTAAATTCTTTTAGATTTATTCTCTTATAACCCTAGTTTTTTACTTTTACCGTCATTACTCTCCCTCTCTCCCCGTCTCCCTTTCTCTCACTCCCTCATCCTCTTTCAAGTACGCAGGTACATGTCCCCTCTCTCTCTCATCATCTCTCTCACATATGGGTGCACCTCTTCATTTATTTTATTTTTTTATATTATTATTAAATACCATCATCATCACCATCTTCACCGTAATTCTTCTTCTTCCTCTAATTATTATTATTATTATTATTATAATAATAATCATCACCATTATTATTGCTATCGTTATTATTATAATAATTATTATTTCCTTTCTCTCCGTATTACGTATTAAATCTTTTCGATTCTATAATTCTAATTAAAAAAAAATGATGATGATTTAATCGTGTAT
>NW_010969860.1:14334-15197 GCF_000463585.1 Tarenaya hassleriana | reverse complement strand
TTAAGATTATTGTATATTAAATAATTATAGGTGAAGAAAATTTCAAGGTTGTTGAACCCGAAATCGAGGACTAGAGCGAATCTTTCGGGGTTCATCGTTTAGATCGAGGTGAGGGAACTCGACAGAACTCCTCTTTCTTCTATTCGCTTAGACATGATGATAGAGAATGTAGATATCATGCGGTTAGGACTTTAGAATATACGCCTTAATTTTTTTGTGAATTTATTATGTATGTTGATTGATGATTGATGATTGATGAATGATGATTAATGATTGATGATTGGTGAATAATGAATGATGATTGATGATTGATAAATTTCTGTTGAGTGATTATGGCTCATGACGTACATGTTATGTGATGACATTTCTTAATAAATTATTAGATCGTTAGAATGAGTTGAACTTTTGATATTAACTAAATTTTGGTATGATGTTTGGAAAGATGAGAAAAGTAAAGAATTGAGTTAGGGACTAGGATGTGACCTCATAGTCTGCTAAAAATATTTTAAAAGTGAGTTTTGAGACCATGGTACGGCGGCGATCCGTATGGATGCTATGATAACAACCTGGGCATGGCAACGATCCATGTGGAGTGATAACCTCGACTACGGCGGCGATCCGTAGAGGGTTATTGCTATTGGTTGAGTTTTGAGGCCATGGTATAGCAGCGATCCGTATGTGATGACGGGCATGGCAGCGATCCATGTGGAGTGGTAATCCCAACTACGGCGGCGATTGATAACTCCTAATTCTCTCTATATTTTCTGGACGTTTTTATAGGATTTATATGAGGATCATGTTCATTTGTAGGCATTATTGGCGCGTTAGGCCACGAAACTCGGTTTGGTTGTGTTTTTATAGGA
>NW_010969860.1:4874-11557 GCF_000463585.1 Tarenaya hassleriana | reverse complement strand
GATTTGTACCTCTCGTAAAAGAGAGAGATATCGCTGGGCCCCTCGTGTGAGCGAGACTGTAGAAAAGTGTGACCGCACTATAGACGAACGTCGTCTATTTCAGACAGTCGAACTCAGTGAACGAGAAAGCAGTCGAATCAGATAAGGTGGCTTGTCCATGCCTTATATCGAGAAATGATATCGTGATACAAAAGGATCATCAACCGGAATCATCACTGGCGTTCGTAAGATCACGAACAAACTCTATTCGAGATAGGTAGTCATAGTGTCTTGCTAGAGACCGTCTATGACTTGTATATCCGGAATAGAGATTTCGGGTTATACTGCTATGTCGAATGAGCCTACAGGGTCACACACGCAGGGAAGGACAAACGCACGAGAAAACGTCGAGAAATCTGGACAGAGGTTCGGACCGTCCGGTCTAGGAGTGGACCGAATGGACCGGAGCATCTAGTCCGAACGGACCAAACTGTTGGACCGAACGGACTAGATAGTCCAGTCCGAACGGACCAAATTGTTGGACCGAACGGACTAGAGAGTCCAGTCCGAACGGACCAAGTGTTGGACCGAACGGACTGACCTGTCAGACCGAACGGACCTAGTTAAATGATTGGTTCGAACGGACCAAGTGTCCAGACCGAACGGACTACTAAGCAGTCCGTTCGGACTGGGTTTCAGATTTAATTTTAAATTCTGGAATTAGGGTTAATCACTTGAATAAGAGGAGATTAATAACCCGAACACTAATGAGCCGAAAAAAGAGAACTTCTTCAGACCTTTTGGAGAGTCTAGAGGGTTGAAGGAGTGATCTAAATCTTGTTTTCTCAAAGCACATCATCGAATAGAAGATTCGAGTCCTAGCAGACAAGTTCCAAAGATTGGAATCCATCCTGAGGTGTGGATACGTGTAGAGGGCAAGGTATTCTTCCTGCCTACAGTGATCGGACGAACACATCAATTGAAACAGGCCCCAGATCGATTGAGGTAAGCGTTCTAACGTTTCTACAAGATCATGCATGATAGGTTTTAGGGTTTCATCAAAAATTTTGTTTTTCATCTGCTGCGCAAACTCTAGAACTGATCTCTTAGGAATTAGATTCGCTCTTGAGATCTCAGGAAAACCCAACAGTACTTACGTAATCTCGAAGCCAAGATGCATAATGTTGTTCCTTCATTCCTTCAAGTTCCTCCCCACATAGATTAGGATATGTTGCCAAAACATCCTCGTCAAAAAGTGTCTTAAAAAACATGTTGTTAACAAATATATAAATATGTAATTAATTAATTTCTAAAGTCATTTGAGATTAAAATGTGTACCTTTCGTATGGCTTAAGTTCTTCACAATTCAACAGTATATATGTGGCGATGTGATTGTACTCTTGTACAGTTAACCAATATTCTTCAGATTTGCCTCCGAGGCGTCCAGTAGGTTGAAAACTTTCGGGAATAAGTCCGAAACATGAATCATATTGGTAGAGATAACTTCTATCGTCTTCGTTGATAGCCTTCCTTTTCTTCGTCTGAATATGAGATTCAAAATAGAAAGAACTGAAGTAGGAGATCTCCTCTAACAAATACTGTTTGATGATAGATCCTTCCACTGCTGCTTTGTTTTTTGCATTCTTCTTCAGATGGAAAAAAAATCGCTCAAATGGATACATCCATCTAAACTGTACTGGACCACCGTATATCGCCTCATCTGGTAAATGAATAGATAAATTTTCCATCACATCAAAAAATAAAGGTGGAAATAACTTTTCCAATGCGCAAAGTATCTCAGGAATGTTGCCTTTCAAAATCTCTAGGTTACTTCTCCTCAAAGATCTTGCACATATATCTCGAAAGACTGTGCTGATACCGCATAACGCTCCGTGGACACTGGGTTTCAATAGCTTCGCAAATACAATAGGAATGAGTCTTTGCATGAATACATGACAATCATGACTCTTCATTCCCATAAGCTTTAATGAATCAGTATCAACACATCGCGCCAATTTGGATGCATATCCATCAGGGAATTTAACCTCTTCTTAACCATTTAAACAAGACCGTTTTACCTGGTCTTGTGAGTCTGAATATCGGCACAGGTGCATGACCATCACATGTCAACTCCAACTCTTTTCTCTTGCATATATCTTTCAAGTCCTTCCTCGAGTTGATGTTATCTTTACTTCTCCCTGTCACATTCAGAACGGTATTGATGATGTTATCAAAAAAGTTTTTCTCTATATGCATAACATCCAGATTGTGTCGAAGTGTTAGCGAATTCCAGTATGGCAAATCCCAAAAAATACTACGCTTATACCAGTTATGCCAATCACCAAATCCCTTGCACTTCTTATGCCCAAAAGCCCAAAATTCCCTCCACATTGCACAGAAGCTTGCAAATCATCCAAATATCCACTATTTATTCGCTCAGAATAAATTTGCTCTCCGGTTTGCATAACAAGACCTTCCTTAGTAACGATTTTACCTTTGGTAAAAACCGTACGATTTTGTCTGAATGGATGATTTCTTGGAAGAAATCTACGATGACAGTCAAACCAGCATGACTTTCTCCCATGTCTCAACTGAAACGTTTCTGTTTCCTCCATGCAAAACGGACATGCAAGTCTTCCATGTTTGCTCCATCCCGATAACATGCCATACGCCGGAAAATCACTGATCGTCCAAAGAAGAACCGCTATAAGTGTAAAATTTTGTTTCACACTTACGTCGTAAGCAGGGACTCCAATGTCCCACAAATCCTTCAACTCCTTAATGAGCGGCTGTAAATACACATCAAAACTCTTCTTCGGATGTTCTGGCCCAGGAATCAACAATGTCAAAAACATAAATTCTCTTTTCATGCACATCTCAGGTAGTAAGTTGTACGGAGAAAGTATAACGGGTCATAATGAATACTGCATACCAGACTGTCCGTACGGACTAAATCCATCAGTATACAAACAAAGATACACATTCCTAGGCTCAGCAGCGAATTGAGGAAATACCATGTTGAAGTTTTTCCACGCCAAAGCATCTGATGGATGTTGCATTTCTCCATCAACGGTAGAATGCGAGGCATGCCATCTCATATGCGAAGTCGTTTGTTGTGATTCATACAAACGCTTCAATCTGTACGATACCGGCATATAGAACATCTTTTTATACGGAGTTTGTCTCCGTACATTCTTATTCGGACGGTATCTGTTAGTCCCACAGAATTTACACTTAACCAATTCTTTTTCTTCACCCCAGTACAACATGCAACCATTTTTGCAAACATCAATCTTTTCATAAGGCATTCCCAAATTCTTCAACATAGCATTCTATCATAATACGATTCTGGAGCTTCGTTATTTTCAGGTAAATATTCACGCAACGTTTAACAAAATGAATCGATGCAACTTTCGGTGACATTGTAATCCGTTTTCATACTCATCAATCTTGATGCAAGAGATAAATGTGACTAACATTCTTTACATCCTTCATAGATAGGATGATTTGCCATATCCAACATGTCGAAAAATCGTTTTGTTTCGACGTTTGGCTCCTCCTGATCTTGTGATGAGTTTTGCTCAGCCAATGTCCCAGGAAAAGCATCTTTCACCATTTCAACATAAGGATTTCTTACATCTTCATCTACATCATACCTCTGCTCAGGCGCTGAGACATGTTGTCCCGTTGTGATTGTCCGAACTTCTTCTTCATGAAATCGCCAAATATAATAATCTTCCACAAATCCCCTTCGAAATAGATGTTTACAAACATCTTCTGGACTGCGATATTTAAAATTGCGACAACTTGTACATGGACATAACATTTTTCCACGTTCTTGGCACAACGGCTGCATAGAAGCAAAATTCATAAATTGTTCTAAACTGTTAATGAATTCTTGCGTTACCTCTTTTGTAATCGAATCAACTCTTTCGTATATCCACTTCCGGGACGAACGAATATTCGGATTTATTTAAGAAGCCATTTTTAGAAGAATTTTTGGTGAAAGAATAGTAGAAGAATGATTTAGAGAGTGTTTTGGGCGAAAAATGGTCGGATGGTTTACATAGAAATATTCCAACGGATGTCCGTTGAAAATCCGCAATAACGTTACCGTTAAACTTTCCAACGGATATCCGTTGGAATATTTGAAACGTTATAACGTTCGAATGTTTCCAACGGATATCCATTGGAATACTTACCGCGTTTCATAAGGTTCGGATAATTCCAACGGCATGCCGTTGGAAATTGTCGAACGTTATTTCCAACGGCTATCCGTTAGAATATGCGTGGAAAATTTCCAACTCAGATATCTGTTGAGATGTCGTTGGAAATCCGTTAGAAACGCGTTGGAATTATTCAAACGGATGCCCTTGGAATTCCGTTGGAAAAATTACAACGGATTCATCCGTTGGAAAAATCCGTTGGAATTTAGCATTTTTTTTTTTGTAGTGATTTGTTAAGAAGAAAGATGGGAGTATGAGATTATGCATCGATTATCGAGGATTGAATCAGGTAACAATAAAGAACAAATATCCACTTCCAATAATTGATGAGCTATAGGACCAACTTCAAGGTGTTATCTGGTTTTCGAAGATTGATTTACGATCAGGTTACCACCAGATACGTGTTCTAGATGATGATATAAAGAAAATTGTTTTCAAAACAAGGTATGGACATTTTGAATTTGTTGTCATGCCGTTTGGACTTATTAATGTACCTGTAGTTTTTATGGAGTTGATGAACACAACATTCAGGGATTATTTAGACGAGTTTGTTATCATCTTCATTGATGACATCCTTGTGTATTCCAAATCTCACGAGGATCATATGATACATTTGGAGAAGGTGTTGGAACACTTAAGGAGAGAAAAGTTATATGCAAAGCTCAGTAAATGCGCCGAGAGATATTATTTAGACGAGTTTGTTATCATCTTCATTGATGACATCCTTGTGTATTCCAAATCTCACGAGGATCATATGATACATTTGGAGAAGGTGTTGGAACACTTAAGGAGAGAAAAGTTATATGCAAAGCTCAGTAAATGCGCCGAGAGATTTCCAACGGATTCCCGTTAGAATCGTCATTTCCAACGGGCATCCGTTGGAAATATTCTGGAATAACGCGATGGACGCCAGGTGCGTCGAACGGATTTAATGCTTCAGAATTTCCAACGGATGCCCGTTGGAAATGACGATTTTAACGGGCATCCGTTGGAATTTATCAGCGGATTCAATGTTTCAACCATTACAACGGGTGTCCGTTAGAAATTTTCAACGGATATCCGTTGGAAATTTGGTGTCAATTCGATTGTTGCGCTTCGATTCCAACGGACGCCCGTTGAAATACATGTGATCATTCGAATTCTGCGATTCGATTCCAACGGATGCCCGTTGGAATTTAACATTTTTTTTAAAAAAATTTAAAAATCTTAAAAATAGAATTAAATATGAAAGATTTTTCAAAATACAAATACATATGAAAACAATAAGTCTACATAGAATCTTCATCACTTTCATCATCCGGAGTTGTATCATGGTCCGAAACGAATTCGTCTATATCGTCTTGTACGTGTAACGAATCATCAAGTAACTCGTCGTCTATGTCAGGAAGTGCAAGTGTCTCGTCGTAATCATCATCTAGTCGGATGGGAAGAACCGGATCTTCGAGTTGCTCTTGCATTGGCTCATCGAGATCTTGTGTTGTCGACGACGAATCCACGATAATTAATCTTCGTGGGTTAATCTTCAAAACAGCCGACCATTGATCTTCCTGTCGCCGTTTCACCGATATCGCAGAATGTTTCGGATATGGAATGAAGCATACCTGGTCTGCCTGATCTGAAAGTATAAAAGGATCGCACTTTGCATATGAACGTTTCGGGTTTATGTCAACACCTCCCCATCGATTTTTCTGTGAGCCGCGTCCCGACGTTGTATGCGATATCGGTGAAACGACGACGGGAAGATCAATGGTCGGCTGTTTTGAAGATTAACCAACGAAGATTAATCGTGGATTCGTCGACAACACAAGATCTCGATGAGCCAATGCAAGAGCAACTCGAAGATCCGGTTCTTCCCATCCGACTAGATGATGATTACGACGAGACACTTGCACTTCCTGACATAGACGACGAGTTACTTGATGATTCGTCACACGTACAAGACGATATAGACGAATTCGTTTCGGACCATGATACAACTCCGGATGATGAAAGTGATGAAGATTCTATGTAGACTTATTTTTTTTATTGTTTTCATATGTATTTGTATTTTGAAAAATCTTTCATATTTATTTGTATTTTTAAGAATTTTAATTTTTTTTAAAAAAAATTGTTAAATTCCAACGGGCATCCGTTGGAATCGAATCGCAGAATTCGAATGATCACATGTATTTCAACGGGCGTCCGTTGGAATCGAAGCGCAACAATCGAATTGACACCAAATTTCCAACGGATATCCGTTGAAAATTTCTAACGGACACCCGTTGTAATGGTTGAAACATTGAATCCGCTGATAAATTCCAACGGATGCCCATTAGAATCGTCATTTCCAACGGGCATCCGTTGGAAATTCTGAAGCATTAAATCTGTTCGACGCACCTGGCGTCCATCGCGTTATTCCAGAATATTTTCAACAGATGCCCATTGGAAATGACGATTCTAACGGGCATCCGTTGGAATTTATCAGACAACATTAAATGC
>NW_010969860.1:0-452 GCF_000463585.1 Tarenaya hassleriana | reverse complement strand
TGTGATATATCTCTGATCCATGCCGGAATTCTATCACTGCATGACCGAATCTGCGCATAAAAATTAAATCGATATATGACATATGTCTTTAATTACTTCGATATGAGTAATACAAAAACACATGCATGCATATATATATATAATACTTACGTAGTCTCGAAGCCAAGATGCATAATGTTGTTCCTTCATTCCTTTAAGTTCCTCCCCACTTAGATTAGGGGATGTTGCCAAAACATCATCGTCAAAAAGTCTTAAAAAACATGTTGTTAACAAATATATAAATATGTAATTAATTAATTTCTAAAGTCATTTGAGATTAAGCAATGTTGTCATCTGTCGACACTCTGCAAATGTGCACGTCTCCTCTGTCTATAATCTCCCTGATAAGGTGAAATCGTCTGAGTATCTGTTTGGATCGTTGATGGGATCTGGGTTCTTTCGCTTGTGCGATC
>NW_010969859.1:0-345 GCF_000463585.1 Tarenaya hassleriana | reverse complement strand
GATGAGAGATTTTGAGAAAGGGATAATGCATGTGGACGAGTGGTATATGTTGGACATGGGGTCGGGCATGCCCTTTCTTCTATATCTTTCTTGTCCACGAAGCCGGGTCCTTGCTTTGCTTCGCAACTTGGATGCTGTTATAGCTGTTAGATAGGATGTATCTTTCTTTGATCGTTCGCGCCGGAGGATTTTTTCCACTCAGATTCCTACTTGAAAGTAGCTCTTTCAGAATCCGTTGATACGAGATTGAGATTCAACCGATAGATTCAGCAGTCGATGTGACACAATACTACGACAAGCGAATCCGTGGATAGTAATTCCCAACTTCATAGCATAGGAAAAGAT
>NW_010969858.1:0-345 GCF_000463585.1 Tarenaya hassleriana | reverse complement strand
TGGGTCTTTGATTGACTATATTGATAGTGACAGACCAAGACTTTTAAGAATCCCCACAAACAGCAGGGTGGTTGAGGCAAGGGGTGGGCACAGATCGGATATCCGGGAAAATCGAGAGATTTGGATTTTGATCTGGGAGGTTCGGTTATTTAACTATAAGATTTGTATCTGTGATTTGGTATTTACGAGTATCCAGGATATGGGTATCCGGAATAATGGTCGGGTATTCGCTGATATCTTGATCAAGATTTATTTAAGAAAAGCAACAATATTCATATATAAATTTTTCAAAAAATGAAGATATATTTATAAACATTGATGAATTATTATGATAAAATATATGAG
>NW_010969857.1:0-345 GCF_000463585.1 Tarenaya hassleriana | reverse complement strand
TTTTTTTTTTATGATATCGATATTTATATGGAGACAGAGGTAACAGAAACATAAATTCCATACCTTTTTCACGATGGAGTGCATGCTTGGCGAATATGATGGCTCGCCTTACACTTCGTCTCTTTGCACATTGTACTGTAAAATTTAGTTTAATATTTTTAATCAAAGCGTGTTTAAAAAGCATGTAATAAATAGGTCCAACATATTATTTTTTATATATAAATGGATTGTAATACACAATAATTTTGTATTTGTAAAATAAAATATATATTGGTATATACAAAGATAATATACGTTTACCATTTCTCTCCGTCATGTCGGTGATTTCTTTTACTGAATTAATGT
>NW_010969856.1:0-345 GCF_000463585.1 Tarenaya hassleriana | reverse complement strand
TTTTTTTTTTCCGGTGAGTGGTTCTCTATTTTCTGTTAATGGGGGGACTGAAAAATCCTCGGTAAAGATGCAAAAACATAAACATCGTTTCGATGATATATTCTACGTACCCTCAAGTTTAGCTAACAATGCGTTAAAATATCCATATGCCGATAAACCAACACTGAAACTGAAATGCTTTTGCTTCTTTCCAGATACGATAAACTACAAAAGGGTCATAAATCGGAAGACCGGAAAGACGTCATTCTCGATGAGATGGATGATCAAGAAAACAGTGTCTAAGATTTTCCGCATCCACACAGTGTCATTAGCTTGGTGTCACAGGTAAAAAAAAAACCCTTTTTA
>NW_010969855.1:0-346 GCF_000463585.1 Tarenaya hassleriana | reverse complement strand
GATCCGATTTTCGTTCCGTTTTCTCGAGTTAATTCATGATTCAAGCCTTTATATATCTAAGATTTGTTACATCAATTAATCTTTTACAGATTCAATCACATAACAAATTAAACTTAGATAAAAATCCAAGGAAAATCAAGTTTGAACAAAATTTCAAACTTGCTCAAGAGTGATCGTTCTTCATCGAAACGAAGAACCAGGCTCTGATACCACTGATGGGTCGCACGGGAACCTCGAGCACCAGTTCACAACCGGTCTCGGGTCTGGTCCGCGGGTTTACGCAGCGGTGATACGTGTGTACCGAGTCTAGAATTTATAACCCGATTCACAACTCACCGCAAGGATA
>NW_010969854.1:0-202 GCF_000463585.1 Tarenaya hassleriana | reverse complement strand
CGATCCCGGAAAAGTCCAGGAAAATCGAAAAAAATCCAGAAAAATTCAGAAAAGTCCAGGACATGTCCAGAATAACTCCGAAAAAGTCCAGGGAATTCTGAAAATGACCAGAGAGGTCCCGAAAAATCCAGAACAAGTCCAGAAAAGTCCAGGAAAATACAAACAGCAAAAATAATAAACAGAAAAATCAAGAAATAAAATA
>NW_010969853.1:0-346 GCF_000463585.1 Tarenaya hassleriana | reverse complement strand
TAAAAGATATCCCTAAAAACACTATGAAAGTCACTAATATATATTTCCCAAAATATTTCGATCCGATTATGTCTTTGGCTTTGCAGGAGCAAACTTGTGGCGATATTGGTCTTCGCTATGATGGGTGCCGCGGTTGCCACAATGGTTGTGGTGTTCAAGCATTCGCTTAAGTTGATCCACTCGAACAATGCCTCTATTCAATCTAGATTGTTGATCTACGACTGGTTTTGCTTTTTCATCTTTGTAGTATTCCCCAACGTGTTTGTTGTGTTCTACTTTGCAATATTACGTTGTAGAAGAAGGTCAAACCGTTATTCGAGACCTTCCGACCAGTCACCGTCGTCCA
>NW_010969852.1:0-346 GCF_000463585.1 Tarenaya hassleriana | reverse complement strand
GGTCGTGAATCGAGAGCTGATGAACACGTTCTCCTCGCTCAAGGTGACTGGAGAAGAGGTCGTGGTAGAGGTCGTTCGTTTGGACGAGGTCGTGGTCGAGGAGGTGAGAAACCAAGGTTTGATATAAACAAAATCATGTGCTATGCGTGTCATAAATATGGTCATTTCGCCTCTGAATGCAAAACAAGAGAACAGAGAGATGACGAAGCTCATTTGGTCGAAGAGGTTGAAGAGGAGGCCACTTTGCTGTAGGTGAAAACATAGAAACAAGATTAAGGAGGTGATTGTTAGAGTTAATCTTGTTTCCACGTGTCTTGTTTTGTTTTTATTTATTTTGGATTTTTTT
>NW_010969851.1:16540-17563 GCF_000463585.1 Tarenaya hassleriana | reverse complement strand
TTCAGAAACGAAGTACAGAACCAGCTTGGCAAGACGAACGATCGGATCGAAGTGTCTTGATCGTCTTGCCAAGCTGGTTCTGTACTTCGTTTCTGAAAGCCTTGAACATTTCAAGTGTTTCAGACTTATGTCTCATCAAATAGACATCGTGTCTGAACGGAGGAACCGAACACTGTTAGACATGGTTTGGTCTATGATGAGTCAGACAGATCTTCCGAAGTTCTTCTGGGGCTATGCTTTAGAGACCGCTGCATACCTCCTGAACAGGAGTCCAACGAAGTCGACTGAAACGACACCATATGAGATATGGACAGGGAAGCGTCCCGCGTTATCGTTTGTCAGAATTTGGGGTTGCGACGCTTATGTGAAGCGTCAGATGACTGATAAGTTATCCTCCAAATCTAATAAGTGTTTATTTGTAGGCTACCCTAAGGAAACTAAGGGTTACTACTTCTACATTCTGGCAGAGAACAAGGTGTTCATTGCCAGGAATGCGACTTTTATGGAGCGAGAGTTCGTCTCCAAAAGAGTCAGTGGGAGTAGGATCGAACTTGAGGAAGTTTGAGAGCAGCAAGTAGATGCTGAGCCGAGTGAACAAGTTGAAGAAGTTCAACCTGTTTCACTGCCGGTTGTGACTCAACCTTTGACGAGTGAACCTCGGAGATCAGGCAGGGTTCGCCAAGAGCCAACGAGGTATGGATTTCTCGTGACTGGGAATGAGGAACTCATGTTATTAGAACATGACGAGCCTACCAGGTTTAGAGTGCATCCTAACATGTTTAGAGTGTACTAGATCAATGTGTTGTCTAAATATGCTCATAACGTTTAGCACATATATTAGATCTGCGTGATCATGGTGTCTTTGCGTAGTTATTAAAAAAAAATTTCTAATGATATAAAGAAAGAATTATTTGGACACGTTTTGTGGAAGCTATGAAGTTAACAATAGGATCAACCAACAATAGATATACTCATCGGGCATGACTCGTTATTTGGTTCGAATTGTTGACCATATGCCGATGG
>NW_010969851.1:4001-12299 GCF_000463585.1 Tarenaya hassleriana | reverse complement strand
TGGCAATCCGTAAGTATGGACTTCATCACAACTTTACCTAAGACTAACGGATTTGGTGCCATCTTTGTCATCGTGGACAGATTCTCTAAGTATGCGACCTTCATCCCGGTCACACACGAGTGCAATGCCCACGAAGCTGCCCGTGCCTTCTTCAAGCACGTGGTTAAGTACTGGGGACTGCCCCGTTCCATCATCTCCGACAGGGACGGGCGATTCACCAGCAAATTTTGGAGAGAACTCTTCAAGCTCATGGGAACCGACCTAAGGTTCTCCACAGCCTTCCACCCACAAACGGACGGACAAACCGAGAGGGTGAACGCACTACTAGAGCTGTACCTAAGGCACTACGTGAGTGCTCATCAGCGAGATTGGGACAAGCATCTTGACATGGCACAGTTCTCCCACAACTTACAACGCAACGAGTCCATAGGCAAGTCACCTTTCGAGGCAGTCCTTGGAAGGCAACCGACAACCCCAAGTGGACTTAGCCTCTCATATGACGGTCCTAGCCCAGCTGCTCACACTTTTGCCCGAGAATGGCAAGAGGAGACGGACCAAACGTGGGTGTGGTTACACAAGGCCGCATGCCGCATGAAGAAATGGGCGGAACAGAAGAGGAGGCCAATGGAATACCAAGTAGGAGATCAAGTCATGGTGAAGATCATGCCACATAACTTCCGAGGCATGAGGATGCTGCACCGAGGCCTCACTCGGAAGTATGACGGCCCATATCCGATCATCGAACGCGTCGGGAAGATGGCATACAAGCTGCAACTTCCGGACCGCATCCAGATCCACCCGGTCTTCCATGTAAGTGTTCTAAAACCCTATAAGGCTGACCCTTTGGATAGTGACAGGAACAAGTCCAAGAGAGCACCAATACCGACCACCGTTCAATTCACAACGGAGGCCGAGCTCATCCTCGACCGTCGTCCAAGTCAAACCAAGGGACCAAAGCATAGGGAATATTTCATCAAGTGGAAAGGACTTCCAGACTCGCAGAACACATGGGAAGCCGAAGACCATTGCTGGCAATTCGCGGACAAGCTTCGCGAATTCGATTCCAACCATCCCTAAGTAACCGAGAAGTCATGGACGTGACGAGGACGTCCCGATTTGAGTGGGGGAGCATGTGAGGAGAAAAATGGGTAATTTTTCATTTCCCTAGTCCATTTCTTTTTGCTTGTTCATCCGTTCGTGCAGGACCACTCACGGACGAACAACGGACGAGACGGACGCACATATGCACGGGAAACGCCTATCGCACGTCCGAGAAGACCAAGCTGGGTTCTGCTCGGGTCACCGACCACGGACGACGTCCGGACCTGCCCAAGACAACTCCAAGGCCTTCCTCACTCACCCAAGGACCTGTCCAGCTCATGTCCATGACCCTAAAACCCTATAAGGCTGACCCTTTGGATAGTGACAGGAACAAGTCCAAGAGAGCACCAATACCGACCACCGTTCAATTCACAACGGAGGCCGAGCTCATCCTCGACCGTCGTCCAAGTCAAACCAAGGGACCAAAGCATAGGGAATATTTCATCAAGTGGAAAGGACTGAGGATGCTGCACCGAGGCCTCACTCGGAAGTATGACGGCCCATATCCGATCATCGAACGCGTCGGGAAGATGGCATACAAGCTGCAACTTCCGGACCGCATCCAGAGAGGCGGAGTAGAGGGTCATGGTCGGAGAAAATTCTCGGATGAACGGAAGTCTTCGAACATGTTCGAGGTTTCTGGGACCTGTGCGCAGTTTCTCAGACTGTACGGACGCAGTTTCTCGGCCCTGTGCGGAATTTCTCGGACATATGCGGATTTTTCTCGGTCATGATCGGAATTTCTCCGACCATTCGGGGTTTCTCGGACTGTAGAGGCGAAATAGAGGGTCATGGTCGGAGAAAATTCTCGGATGAACGGAAGTTTTCGAACATGTTCGAGGTTTCTCGGACCTGTGCGCAGTTTCTCGGACGGGACGGACGCAGTTTCTCGGACCTATGCGAGATTTCTCGGACCACCATGTGCGGAAAATCGAAAATAATAATTTTCATCAGTCATTTCTTTTCCAAACGGAATGAAATTTATACCACAACATAAATATGAGATGTAGAGGCTTCCCAAGAAGTTTCGCTGAAAAACTCATTCGTATGTAATTATTATGAATTATCGACGATATTCGGTAAAAAATTCGGGAAAAATAGTTCCGGTGCTCAGAAAATTATGAAACTTTGCCACAAATAAGATCATATCATCATAGTGTTGTGTACAAAAAATCAGATCAAAATTCCCAGCCGATTTTTCTCTAGACGCGTACTTCTGCTCAAACATTTCAATGTTTCCTGGTGCCAGAAGCTTTTTTGCAAATAAACCTATATAGTGTGAGGAGAAAAATGGGTAATTTTTCATTTCCCTAGTCCATTTCTTTTTGCTTGTTCATCCGTTCGTGCAGGACCACTCACGGACGAACAACGGACGAGACGGACGCACATATGCACGGGAAACGCCTATCGCACGTCCGAGAAGACCAAGCTGGGTTCTGCTCGGGTCACCGACCACGGACGACGTCCGGACCTGCCCAAGACAACTCCAAGGCCTTCCTCACTCACCCAAGGATCTGTCCAGCTCATGTCCATGACCAGACCGCGGCCCAAGACCACCATGGCCCGAGAATCGCCTAAGGAGCTCGGATATGGTCCATGACCAGTTCATGGACGTGTTCAGCCCTTTCTTGTGGCTTTGTCTCGGCCCATGGCCCATTAGGAGTAGGTCTGATCGAGTTATGTAAACTAGGGACTTCTAGAATCTTTCCATTTCGCAATAAGGCAAGTAGGGATCATGGGAAGGATATGGGAAGTGGACAAAATGTAAAGTTTCCATTTTCGGCCAATTTGCTCACCTAATAAATCTAGGGCTGGCCGAAACTTGGAGACTAAGTCTGCAAACCCCCAAATTCATCCTAAGCTCTCCGAAAGCCGTTTTTACACCGCCGGCCGCTTCCTTTCGCCGGAATCCTCCTTGGCTTACAAACCATCGTCGGATTCCGTCTTGTATCGCGCCGTACGGTCCCCTTTGTGCTCTTTTTCGTTCATCAATAAACTAAGCCGTACCGTCGGTTTCCCCCTCCTGTCCGACCTCCTCCTCCTTCGGATCCAGACTTTCTCCTCACTCGGACCACCCTCAAACACCCCCACAGGCTTAGCCGAGCCTCTCGAAGCATCCTCACGTCCCCAGTACGTTCGGATCTTCCCTTGGACCCATTCCAAGGCTCGGTTGCCGCACGGACCTGTCTACTTCAACCCCAGGCTCGTGACATTGTGGTATCAGAGCCTGGTTCGCTCACAAACGGACCAGGTCTCCATCGCTTCCGCTACACGCTCACATAACCGAGAGAGACCGAGAAACTTCGGACCTACCGAGAGAAGATGTCGCACGCAGACGGGAATTCTCAGCACGAGGTGAACAATGAGGCCGAGAACGCTCGGGGCAAAGGCACCGAACACAGACCCTTGACCCGAGCCATGGCCAAGGCAGCCGAGGTGAACTCCGAGACCGTGGACGCTCGTCTGCGGGCCTTAGAGGAATCCGAGGGCGACCAAGACACAAGGATGGATGAGCTAGAGCAGGAGATCTCCGCTGTGGGCGAGTCCACCAAGCACGTCTTGGAACGGATCGAGCAACAAGCACGAGCAGACCGGGAAGCTCACAACCGAGAGGTAAGTGAACTTCACCAAATAATTGACGAGTTGAAACGTGAGTGCAGGACGCATAGGAACGTGGCACAGCCAGCTCCTGCCCACATCCCAGTCGAGGCAGCACGGGAACCCATGGTCCGACCACCGGAGCCAACACCCTACAACGGGACCCGCAGCTCGACGGCAGTCGAGTCCTACCTCTTCGGCCTCGAGCAATACTTCGACCACACGGGAATCCATAGCGATCAAGCCAAAGTCAAGGGAGCAGGTGTTTACCTCAAAGACTTGGCGCAACTATGGTGGAGACGCACTCTCCTTGACCCGGAACGACATATCGTAACGTGGGTCCAATTCAAGGACGCCATCCGACAGCAATTTGTCCCCTCCAATGCGATGGACGAGACACGCACCCGCTTCCGCCGCCTAAGGCAAACAGGGAGTATTTCTGACTATGTTAGGGATTTCTCTTCTTTGCTTTTGGAATTAGGTGATGTATCCGATAGGGATGCATTGTTTCACTTTAAAGATGGTTTGAGAGATTTTGCAAGGTTAGAAGTGAACCGGAGAGACGCACAGACCCTCAATGCAGCCATAGCAGTGGTCGAAGGGCTCACGGACTTCAACAGCAATCGACCAAACCATCCTCAAAGGCCAAGAGACAATCGGCCAAGGCCAAACTTCCAACCACAAGGACAACCACGTCCGGAGAGGTCATTCAACCACCAAAGGAATGACCGCCCGAAGGGAAAGCCTAGACCACCACCTAGCCCATGCTACCTTTGCAATGGGCCGCATTGGGTTCGCGATTGCCCGAAGCAAAAGCAAATCAATGCCATGGCCAAGGCCCTAGCGGATCCACCAAACAACACGTCCGAGAAGGGTAAAGGCAAAGGCAAGATGCACCAAGAGGACCAGACCACTCTCGGGTCCCTCCATCACTTCGGGACGTTGTCTAAACCGATGCACAGGTCCGAGAAACCTCGAACATGTTCGAAAACTTCCGTTCATCCGAGAATTTTCTCCGACCATGACCCTCTATTTTTCCGATCCGTAAGCACATTCATCCCAGCCACCACAACCTCGCTTGTGATCATCGACCAAGACAAGCCAACGGTAGTTCCCCTTAGGAACTCACCCGAGGACAAGACCCCCACAATCTCGGCCATGCAGTTCAAGAGAGGAGTCAAAAACTCGGATTGTTACCTCGCCACTGCCCGAGAACTCAACACGGGAGATGAGATGGATTCGCCGGATCAACCAACGATCCCGGCCGAGGTACGTTCTGTTTTGGATGAGTATGCAGATGTTATGCCCGAGGAGTTACCAAAGAAACTCCCACCAAGGCGAGGGATAGACCATCAGATCGAGCTCATCCCCGGGGCCAAGCCTCCTGCAATGGCACCTTACCGGATGGCTCCTCCCGAACTCGCCGAGCTTAAACGCCAACTAGAGGATCTCATCCCCGGGACCAAGCCTCCTGCAATGGCACCTTACCGGATGGCTCCTCCCGAACTCGCCGAGCTCAAACGCCAACTAGAGGATCTCTTGGACGCGGGATACATCCAGCCGTCCAAGGCACCCTACGGAGCTCCTGTCCTCTTCCAAAAGAAGAAAGACGGGTCATTACGGATGTGCATTGACTACCGTGCACTCAACAAGGTAACCGTAAAGAACCGATATCCTATTCCGTTAATTGCTGACCTCTTTGACCAGCTCAAGGACGCACGGGTCTTCTCCAAGCTGGATCTTCGGTCAGGATACTACCAGGTAAGAGTAGTCGAAGGGGACGAACCAAAGACGACTTGTGTCACAAGATACGGGTCCTTTGAGTTCAAGGTGATGCCCTTCGGGCTCACTAACGCCCCGGCTACTTTCTGCACTATGATGAATGAGATTTTCCATGATTATTTGGATAAGTTTGTTGTTGTCTACCTCGATGATATTGTGGTGTATAGCCAAAACTTGCATGAGCATGTAGGTCATCTTCGGAAGGTGTTGCGCGTTCTCCGAGACAATGAACTCTACATCAAACTCGAGAAGTGTAGCTTCGCCCAAACCGAAGTGGAATTCCTAGGCCACTACATCAAGAACGGACAGCTTCTTATGGATCCAAAGAAGATCAAATCAATCCAAGAGTGGACTGTACCGAGGACCATCCCTCAACTCCGATCCTTCCTCGGATTGGTCAATTACTACAGGAGGTTCATCCTCGGCTATTCCGCAATAGCAGCCCCACTCTCGGACATGCTCAAGAAGGATAGAAAGTGGCAATGGACAGACCGATGCCAAGCCGCCTTCGACAAACTGCGGACCCTTGTGTCCGAGGAACCTATCATGACCTTGCCCGACGTGAGCAAGCCCTTCGAGGTACACACTGACGCCTCGGATTATGCTATTGGTGGCGTGTTGATGCAGGAAAGTCACCCCATAGCGTACGAGAGCCGCAAGCTCAATGAAGCCGAGAAGAATTATACCGTGCAAGAGAAAGAGATGACGGCCATAATCCATTGTCTCCGGACTTGGCGTCATTACCTTCTCGGGAGCTCCTTTGTGATCAAGACGGACAACGTAGCCACGAGCTTCTTCCAAACACAGAAGAAACTCAGCCCAAAGCAAGCTAGATGGCAAGATTTCCTAGCCGAATTCGACTACACACTCGAATACAAGCCCGGGAAAGCCAACGTGGTCGCGGACGCCTTATCACGCAAGACGGAGTTTGCAAATCTGATTGGGAGTGAACCTAGGACCGACTTTACAACTCGGATCCGTGAGGCCATGTCCCAAGACCCTGCAGCAACTCAACTTCTCCAACTCGTCCGAAACAAACAAACTCGGAAGTTTTGGGAGAAGGACGGTGTTGTCTACTCAAGAGGCCGACGAATCTACGTCCCAAAACACGACACCTTGAGGCGCGAAATCCTCAAGGAATGCCATGACTCGAGCTGGGCCGGACATCCAGGAGAGAAGAGGACGCTAGCCCTTATCACCGAGCACTATTACTGGCCAAAGCTAAAGGCGGACGTGGAGGCCTATGTGGAGACATGCCTAGTGTGTCAACAAGACAAGGTTGAGCAAAGGCTACCGGCGGGCCTGCTCAAACCTCTCCCCATCGCCGACCATCCATGGCAATCCGTAAGTATGGACTTCATCACAACTTTACCTAAGACTAACGGATTTGGTGCCATCTTTGTCATCGTGGACAGATTCTCTAAGTATGCGACCTTCATCCCGGTCACACACGAGTGCAATGCCCACGAAGCTGCCCGTGCCTTCTTCAAGCACGTGGTTAAGTACTGGGGACTGCCCCGTTCCATCATCTCCGACAGGGACGGGCGATTCACCAGCAAATTTTGGAGAGAACTCTTCAAGCTCATGGGAACCGACCTAAGGTTCTCCACAGCCTTCCACCCACAAACGGACGGACAAACCGAGAGGGTGAACGCACTACTAGAGCTGTACCTAAGGCACTACGTGAGTGCTCATCAGCGAGATTGGGACAAGCATCTTGACATGGCACAGTTCTCCCACAACTTACAACGCAACGAGTCCATAGGCAAGTCACCTTTCGAGGCAGTCCTTGGAAGGCAACCGACAACCCCAAGTGGACTTAGCCTCTCATATGACGGTCCTAGCCCAGCTGCTCACACTTTTGCCCGAGAATGGCAAGAGGAGACGGACCAAACGTGGGTGTGGTTACACAAAGCCGCATGCCGCATGAAGAAATGGGCGGACAAGAAGAGGAGGCCAATGGAATATCAAGTAGGAGATCAAGTCATGGTGAAGATAATGCCACATAGTTTGTATGCCATCTTCCCGACGCGTTCGATGATCGGATATGGGCCGTCATACTTCCGGGTGAGGCCTCGGTGTAGCATCCTCATGCCTCGGAAGTTATGTGGCATTATCTTCACCATGACTTGATCTCCTACTTGATATTCCATTGGCCTCCTCTTCTTGTCCGCCCATTTCTTCATGCGGCATGCGGCTTTGTGTAACCACACCCACGTTTGGTCCGTCTCCTCTTGCCATTCTCGGGCAAAAGTGTGAGCAGCTGGGCTAGGACCGTCATATGAGAGGCTAAGTCCACTTGGGGTTGTCGGTTGCCTTCCAAGGACTGCCTCGAAAGGTGACTTGCCTATGGACTCGTTGCGTTGTAAGTTGTGGGAGAACTGTGCCATGTCAAGATGCTTGTCCCAATCTCGCTGATGAGCACTCACGTAGTGCCTTAGGTACAGCTCTAGTAGTGCGTTCACCCTCTCGGTTTGTCCGTCCGTTTGTGGGTGGAAGGCTGTGGAGAACCTTAGGTCGGTTCCCATGAGCTTGAAGAGTTCTCTCCAAAATTTGCTGGTGAATCGCCCGTCCCTGTCGGAGATGATGGAACGGGGCAGTCCCCAGTACTTAACCACGTGCTTGAAGAAGGCACGGGCAGCTTCGTGGGCATTGCACTCGTGTGTGACCGGGATGAAGGTCGCATACTTAGAGAATCTGTCCACGATGACAAAGATGGCACCAAATCCGTTAGTCTTAGGTAAAGTTGTGATGAAGTCCATACTTACGGATTGCCATGGATGGTCGGCGATGGGGAGAGGTTTGAGCAGGCCCGCC
>NW_010969851.1:0-2484 GCF_000463585.1 Tarenaya hassleriana | reverse complement strand
CTCGGAAGTATGACGGCCCATATCCGATCATCGAACGCGTCGAACTCGCCGAGCTCAAACGCCAACTAGAGGATCTCTTGGACGCGGGATACATCCAGCCGTCCAAGGCACCCTACGGAGCTCCTGTCCTCTTCCAAAAGAAGAAAGACGGGTCATTACGAATGTGCATTGACTACCGTGCACTCAACAAGGTAACCGTAAAGAACCGATATCCTATTCCGTTAATTGCTGACCTCTTTGACCAGCTCAAGGACGCACGGGTCTTCTCCAAGCTGGATCTTCGGTCAGGATACTACCAGGTAAGGGTAGCCGAAGGGGACGAACCAAAGACGACTTGTATCACAAGATACGGGTCCTTTGAGTTCAAAGTGATGCCCTTCGGACTCACTAACGCCCCGGCTACTTTCTGCACTATGATGAATGAGATTTTTCATGATTATTTGGATAAATTTGTTGTTGTCTACCTCGATGATATTGTGGTGTATAGCCAAAACTTGCATGAGCATGTAGGTCATCTTCGGAAGGTGTTGCGCGTTCTCCGAGACAATGAACTCTACATCAAACTCGAGAAGTGTAGCTTCGCCCAAACCGAAGTGGAATTCTTAGGCCACTACATCAAGAACGGACAGCTTCTTATGGATCCAAAGAAGATCAAATCAATCCAAGAGTGGACTGTACCAAGGACCATCCCTCAACTCCGATCATTTCTCGGATTGGTCAATTACTACAGGAGGTTCATCCTCGGCTATTCCGCAATAGCAGCCCCACTCTCGGACATGCTCAAGAAGGATAGGAAGTGGCAATGGACAGACCGATGCCAAGCCGCCTTCGACAAGCTGCGGACCCTTGTGTCCGAGGAACCTATCATGACCTTGCCCGACGTGAGCAAGCCATTCGAGGTACACACTGACGCCTCGGATTATGCTATTGGTGGCGTGTTGATGCAGGAAAGTCACCCCATAGCGTACGAAAGCCGCAAACTCAATGAAGCCGAGAAGAACTACACCGTGCAAGAGAAAGAAATGACGGCCATCATCCATTGTCTCCGGACTTGGCGTCATTATCTTCTCGGGAGCTCCTTTGTGATCAAGACGGACAACGTAGCCACGAGCTTCTTCCAAACACAAAAGAAACTCAGCCCAAAGCAAGCTAGATGGCAAGATTTCCTAGCCGAATTCGACTACACACTCGAATACAAGCCCGGGAAAGCCAACGTGGTCGCGGACGCCTTATCACGCAAGACGGAATTTGCAAATCTGATTGGGAGTGAGCCTAGGACCGACTTTACAACTCGGATCCGTGAGGCCATGTCCCAAGACCCTGCAGCAACTCAACTTCTCCAACTCGTCCGAAACAAACAAACTCGGAAGTTTTGGGAGAAGGACGGTGTTGTCTACTCAAGAGGCCGACGAATCTACGTCCCAAAACACGACACCTTGAGGCGCGAAATCCTCAAGGAATGCCATGACTCGAGCTGGGCCGGACATCCAGGAGAGAAGAGGACGCTAGCCCTTATCACCGAGCACTATTACTGGCCAAAGCTAAAGGCGGACGTGGAGGCCTATGTGGAGACATGCCTAGTGTGTCAACAAGACAAGGTTGAGCAAAGGCTACCGGCGGGGCTGCTCAAAACTCTCCCCCTCGCCCACCATCCATGGCAATCCGTAAGTATGGACTTCATCACAACTTTACCTAAGACTAACGGATTTGGTGCCATCTTTGTCATCGTGGACAGATTCTCTAAGTATGCGACCTTCATCCCGGTCACACACGAGTGCAATGCCCACGAAGCTGCCCGTGCCTTCTTCAAGCACGTGGTTAAGTACTGGGGACTGCCCCGTTCCATCATCTCCGACAGGGACGGGCGATTCACCAGCAAATTTTGGAGAGAACTCTTCAAGCTCATGGGAACCGACCTAAGGTTCTCCACAGCCTTCCACCCACAAACGGACGGACAAACCGAGAGGGTGAACGCACTACTAGAGCTGTACCTAAGGCACTACGTGAGTGCTCATCAGCGAGATTGGGACAAGCATCTTGACATGGCACAGTTCTCCCACAACTTACAACGCAACGAGTCCATAGGCAAGTCACCTTTCGAGGCAGTCCTTGGAAGGCAACCGACAACCCCAAGTGGACTTAGCCTCTCATATGACGGTCCTAGCCCAGCTGCTCACACTTTTGCCCGAGAATGGCAAGAGGAGACGGACCAAACGTGGGTGTGGTTACACAAGGCCGCATGCCGCATGAAGAAATGGGCGGACAAGAAGAGGAGGCCAATGGAATATCAAGTAGGAGATCAAGTCATGGTGAAGATAATGCCACATAACTTCCGAGGCATGAGGATGCTACACCGAGGCCTCACCCGGAAGTATGACGGCCCATATCCGATCATCGAACGCGTCGGGAAGATGGCATACAAACTGCAACTTCCGGACCGCATCCAGATCCACCCGGTCTTCCATGTAAGTGTTCTAAAACCCT
>NW_010969850.1:0-346 GCF_000463585.1 Tarenaya hassleriana | reverse complement strand
GACGGGTAGACGTCGGGTATAATCCTCGGGTTGCTAGCAGGTGAAGTCTCGGACTTTACCAGGGAGGGTTAGTTAGACGGTCTAGGGGTCATACAACCGAGGGTAGCGTTTGCCAGTCAGGCGACGTGTGGTAGGACTTCGGTTCGAGTCCTATCGGAGTGAACGTTCTAACACGTTTACCGAGTGTTTCAGGTACGGATGAATAGGATCGGTGGCAGAATAAGTCTATTAGGCCTCGAGAAGTCATCGGTGGGAGCTTCATCAGATACAGGGCGACATGTGACTAACTCCGGTACATCAGGTAAGTGAGGTAAGTCAGGTAAGTTACGCTTTAAATTCCGACGAA
>NW_010969849.1:0-346 GCF_000463585.1 Tarenaya hassleriana | reverse complement strand
AACAGAACCTTGTATTTGCATCTCATTTGAGAATGCAGATTTTTTTAGTTATGTTTCGGGATATGTAACAGATAGCGTTCCCACTCCAGGGTCTGTTTAGCCATTATTCCCAACAGAACCCTATATTTGCAACTTATTTGAGAATGCACATTTTTTTAATTATGTTTCGGGACATGTAACAGATAGCGTTACCATTTCTAGGGTCTGTTTAGCTATTATTCCCAACAGAACCCTGTATTTGCAACTTATTTGAGGATGCAGATTTTTTTAGTTATGTTTCGGGATATGTAACAGATAGTGTTCCCATTTCCAGGGTCTGTTTAGCCATTATTCCCAACAGAACCCT
>NW_010969848.1:0-346 GCF_000463585.1 Tarenaya hassleriana | reverse complement strand
TACCACACCAGGTATATAATCCGATAAATTTACTAATTAACTCTCTTGTTGGATAAATCTGACGTCCGTGATTTCTACCCAAATTCTATACATGGTATGACGTCATTGTTTTGATACTGGTCTGGTAACCTCATTAGTCATTTTTATGGTCTTGCTCCTTCAGGCTCTCGCATATTTCAAGTCCTAAATCCGATCTGGGGTAAAAAAAGATCGTATCTTGGTAAGGCGTGTCAGTGACAATAATTGTCTCTTCCACATTCCGGATCTCTCTACGTGCGAATGGACCCTTGAAATCGACATTTGGTACGCGGCGGATATTATGTTCACGCTATCAGAGTGGACACCC
>NW_010969847.1:0-346 GCF_000463585.1 Tarenaya hassleriana | reverse complement strand
GTAGTACCGCACAGGAAGACGGTTGAGCGCTTAGACCAAGACGGCGACTCTGACCCGTATGGTTAAGACATCCTTCCCCTGGGATTGTGAGAAGCTGAATTTTTCGATCCCTAAAGCAAATCACTAAATTTTTACTAGATATGACTTCGGACCTATTGTAATGCGTTTCAACAGTTTCTCCTATGAGAAGGCTTTTGGTGCAAACTCAACCTTTTCTTTTCAATCATGGAGGGGGCTTTGTTTGGGGGAGCAATTCCCCTTCCCTTCCTTTGGAGAGTTACGAGTTGCTGCTGAAGGACTTTCTTTTGCTGATGATGTGGTTTCTATTTCTTTTGCAGAACTGAGA
>NW_010969846.1:0-346 GCF_000463585.1 Tarenaya hassleriana | reverse complement strand
TTCGGGGTTAACGATAAAGATTTGAGGAAAAAATTTACAGCAATAATAACGTCCAATTTTCTTCAACTCTACTACTATTGGACGGTGGTACCGGACTACATCAAACGTTCTTGGTGGCATTCGTTCATCGTAAGTTATATTTTTAAAATTTAATTTAAATAAAAAAATTAATCACTAACTCTAATTTTTTTTAAAGCAATCTTTTCGGTGGAAAAAAAATACACCGATAAAGTTTACAAAGAGTTCAACCAGCTGGGTATGTAGCGGTTGAAACAAATGATGAATAATGCCAAACGTCGTCATCAGCTGCATGGACTGCCACCGGAGTGGGCAACAAATGACTTGT
>NW_010969845.1:0-346 GCF_000463585.1 Tarenaya hassleriana | reverse complement strand
GGTCAACGAGAACTGATAATCGGGGACCGACAAACAGGAAAAACAACTATTGCTATCGATACCATATTAAACCAAAAGCAAATAAACTCAAGGGCCACCTCTGAGAGTGAGACAATGTATTGTGTCTATGTAGCGATTGGACAGAAACGCTCGACTGTGGGACAATTAATTCAAATTCTTGAAGAAGCGAATGCTTTGGAATATTCCATTCTTGTAGTAGCCACCGCTTCGGATCCTGCTCCTCTGCAATTTTTGGCCCCATATTCCGGGTGTGCCATGGGGGAATATTTCCGCGATAATGGAATGCACGCATTAATAATCTATGATGATCTTAGTAAACAGGCGG
>NW_010969844.1:0-346 GCF_000463585.1 Tarenaya hassleriana | reverse complement strand
TCTTTCGTACATCCATTTGAGTAATAAATATTGTTATTACTCGAAGTCATTTTTTGGAATTTTTTTTCGAGTGGAAGAGTCTATGATGTGGGTTTATAGGTATAAAGAAAATAAAGTGACGCAATTTCGTTACTAAAATAACAATTAGTGACGCAATTGTTTAGTGACGCAATTTCGTCACCAAATAAAACATTAGTGACGCATTTTCGTCACTACAATATTCAAATAATGACGCAATTTCGTCACCAAATATATAGTGATGAAATTTTGTCATTGAATAGGAATGACGAAACTGCGGCACCAAAAGGGTGACGCAATGATGATGCAAGGGTGACGAAATTTTCGC
>NW_010969843.1:0-346 GCF_000463585.1 Tarenaya hassleriana | reverse complement strand
GCTTCAAGGAATTTTGCATATATGTCTCCAAAGTAATGATTTCATATCAAAATAATCAAATGCCTTGGGTAGATAGCGTTGTCAAAGGTAATTCCCTGTGGGATTTAGCCATTACCGCTTTCATGCCAAAAAGGGATTTTCAACAAAAGTGTAATGAGTTTATATATATATATCCATTGGATGAAAATAATTTAAACTACAACTCTTGAAGTTTCAAACTTTGATGAGGAAAAATAAAATAAAAACCTTGAAAATTACCGCTCATATTTATCAACTATATATAAATCAGTTCTTATCCAATGGACGACGTCAAGAGATTTTTTCTTTTTCAAGCTTGGTGGGTGTA
>NW_010969842.1:0-346 GCF_000463585.1 Tarenaya hassleriana | reverse complement strand
ACTGATCATAACTCACCTCTTGAACAGCTCCATGCAACACTACGATCTATCAATCTTCCATTTAATGCATCTTCGGAGACCTCGTCCAAATCTCCTACACATGCTACACAACCGGTTCCTTCTGATCCCTCTTCTCGTTCTTCATTTTCCACTAACAATCTTAATGATGCAGTGGAGAGTACGCAGGAGAATGTTGTGGAGGAACCCTCAATACACCACAGTGAACCTCCTCTACAGCCTCAAACTGCGGAATCTGAGGACAATGATATTCAACAGAATATTGACCATATAGTTGAGGGGGAACTCTATGTACCTGACGAATCACTTCCTCAACCTGTCCATACAC
>NW_010969841.1:0-346 GCF_000463585.1 Tarenaya hassleriana | reverse complement strand
ACGAAACTGTGACTCTTTGTTGAAGTATCTGAATTCTTCGTTTGTCAATGCCTTTTTTAGAGACCAAATGTTTTATATGGATAACACTTCGTTATAATCTTGGGAGCCTGATGAATGTCTTTCAAATCATATACAAAAGGAACCTGCAAAAACAAAATTAACACTCATTATCAGTTTTGTTTGACTGGTGTGACCAGTTTGACCAGTTTTATCATATTAGTCAAACTCGTCAAACTGGTCACACCTTCCAAATGCAATCAGTGTGACTAGTATGACTATTTCGTGTGCGGCCAGTGTGACTAGTATGACAACATTACTTCGTCACTAGTTTTACTAGTGTGACGGT
>NW_010969840.1:16152-17578 GCF_000463585.1 Tarenaya hassleriana | reverse complement strand
TAGGCATTTGGGCCTTCATCTTCAAGTCTTCTTTTCCAAGGCTCTCATGGTCTCCAACAGGATGCACTCTAAACACGCTTCAACGCACTCTACACATGTTTTGACGAACTCTAAATATCTTTTGTTGCACTCTAAACATGTTTTGACGCACTCTAAGCTGTTTTGACGCACTCTAAAAATGTTTGGACGCACTCTAAACATGATTGCATGCACTCTACGTATGTTTTGACGCACTCTAAAAATGTTTGGATGCACTCTAAACATGTTTGGATGCACTCTAAGTATGTTTTGATGCACTCTAAACATTTTTCAACGCCCTCTAAAAATATTTCGATGCTCTCTAGACATTTTTGGATGCACTCTAAGTATGTTTTGACGCATTCTAAACATGATTGGATGCACTCTAAATGTTTTTGGACGCACTCTAAACGTGTTTTTGTGCACTCAAAACTTGTTTACACAAACTCTAACATGTTTCGACGCACTCTAAATATGTTTCGGCGCGCTCTAAAAATGTTTGAATGCACTCTAAACATGTTCGGATGCATTCTAAACATATTTAGTCGAACTCTAAACATGTTTAGACGAACTCTAAACATGTTTCGAAGTACTCTAAATATCTTTTGACACACTCTAAAAATGTTTTGATGCACTCTAAACATGTTTGGATGCACTCTAAGTATGTTTCGACATATTTTAAACATCTTTCGATGCGCTCTAAATATGTTTGGACGCACTCTAAACGTGTTTGGACGTACTCTAAATATCTTTTGTTGAACTCAAAACATGTTTCGACGCATTCTAAACATGTTTTGACACACTTTAAAAATGTTTCAATAGACTCCAAACATGTATGTTTTGATGCACTCTAAGTATGTTTTCATGCACTCTAAACATGTTTCGACGCCCTCTAAAAATGTTTCGATTCTCTCTAAACATGTTTGGATGCACTCTAAATGTTTTTGGTTGCACTCTAAACGTGTTTTGGTGTACTCAAAACATGTTTAGACGAACTGTAAAATGTTTCGACGCATTCTAAAAATGTTTCGGCGCGCTCTAAAAATTTTTAATGCACTCTAAACATGTTCGGACGCATTCTAAACATGTTTAGTCGAACTCTAAACATGTTTAGACGAACTCTAAACATGTTTCGAAGTACTCTAAATATCTTTTGACGCACTCTAAAAATGTTTTGATGCACTCTAAACATGTTTCGACGCCCTCTAAAAATGTTTCGATTCTCTCTAAACATGTTTGGATGCACTCTAAATGTTTTTGGTTGCACTCTAAACGTGTTTTGGTGTACTCAAAACATGTTTAGACGAACTCTAACATGTTTCGATGCACTCTAAATATGTTTCGGCGCACTCTAAAAATGTTTTTATGCACTCTAAACATGTTCGGATGCACTCTAAACACGTTTCGA
>NW_010969840.1:10055-15637 GCF_000463585.1 Tarenaya hassleriana | reverse complement strand
ATGTTTGGATGCACTCTAAATATGTCTTGACGCACTCTAAACATGTTTGGATGCACTCTAAATGTTTTTGGTTGCACTCTAAACGTGTTTTGGTGTACTCAAAACATGTTTAGACGAACTCTAACATGTTTCGATGCACTCTAAACTCTAAATATGTTTCGGCGCGCTCTAAAAATGTTTGAATGCACTCTAAACATGTTCGGATCAATTCTAAACATATTTAGTCGAACTCTAAACATGTTTAGACGAATCTAAACATGTTTTGAAGTACTCTAAATATCTTTTGACACACTCTAAAAATGTTTTGATGCACTCTAAACATGTTTGGATGCACTCTAAGTATGTTTCGACATATTTTAAACATCTTTGGATGCGCTCTAAATATGTTTCGACGCACTCTAAACGTGTTTGGACGTACTCTAAATATCTTTTGTTGGACTCAAAACATGTTTCGACGCATTCTAAACATGTTTTGACACACTTTAAAAATGTTTCAATAGACTCTAAACATGTATGTTTTGATGCACTCTAAGTATGTTTTGATGCACTCTAAACATGTTTCGACGCCCTCTAAAAATGTTTTGATGCTCTCTAAAGATGTTTGGATGCACTCTAAATATGTCTTGACGCACTCTAAACATGTTTGGATGCACTCTAAATGTTTTTGGTTGCACTCTAAACGTGTTTTGGTGTACTCAAAACATGTTTAGACGAACTCTAACATGTTTCGACGCACTCTAAATATGTTTCGGCGCACTCTAAAAATGTTTTTATGCACTCTTAACATGTTCGGATGCACTCTAAACACGTTTCGACGCACTCTAAACATGTTTTGACGAATTCTAAATATCTTTTGTTGCACTCTAAACATGTTTCGACGCACTCTAAGCATGTTTTGACGCACTCTAAAAATGTTTGGACGCACTCTAAAAATGTTTGGACGCACTCTAAACATGATTGCATGCACTCTACGTATGTTTTGACGCACTCTAAAAATGTTTTGATGCACTCTAAACATGTTTGGATGCACTCTAAGTATGTTTTGATGCACTCTAAACATGTTTCGACGCCCTCTAAAAATATTTCGATACTCTCTAAACATGTTTGGATGCACTCTAAGTATGTTTTGACGCACTCTAAACATGATTGGATGCGCTGCAAATGTTTTTTGACGCACTCTAAACGTGTTTTTCTGCACTCAAAACATGTTTACACAGACTCTAACATGTTTCGAAGCACTCTAAATATGTTTCGGCGCGCTCTAAAAATATTTTAATGCACTCTAAATATGTTCGGATGCATTCTAAACATATTTAGTCGAACTCTAAACATGTTTAGACAAACTCTAAACATGTTTTCGAAGTACTCTAAATATCTTTTGACACACTCTAAAAATGTTTTGATGCACTCTAAACATGTTTGGATGCACTCTAAATGTTTTTGGTTGCACTCTAAACGTGTTTTGGTGTACTCAAAACATGTTTAGACGAACTCTAACATGTCTCGATGCACTCTAAATATGTTTCGGCGCATTCTAAAAATGTTTTTATTCACTCTAAACATGTTTGGATGCAGTCTAAACACGTTTCAACGCACTCTAAACATGTTCGGACGCATTCTAAACATATTTAGTCGAACTCTAAACATGTTTAGACGAAATCTAAACATGTTTCGAAGTACTCTAAATATCTTTTGACACACTCACTCTAAGTATGTCTTGACGCACTCTAAACATGTTTCGACATATTTTAAAGTGTGTCTAAATATGTTTCGACATATTTTATACATCTTTGGATGCGCTCTAAATATGTTTGGACGCACTCTAAACGTGTTTGGATGAACTCTAAATATCTTTTGTTGGACTCAAATCACGTTTCGACGCACTCTAAACACGTTTTGACACACTTTAAAAATGTTGCAATAGACTCTAAACATGTATGTTTTGATGCACTCTAAACATGTTTGGACGCACTCTAAACATGATTGCATGCACTCTACGTATGTTTTGACGCACTCTAAAAATGTTTGGATGCACTCTAAACATGTTTGGATGTACTCTAAGTATGTTTTGATGCACTCTAAACACGTTTCGACGCCCTCTAAAAATATTTCGTTGCACTCTAAACATGTTTGGATGCACTCTAAATGTTTTTGGTTGCAATCTAAACGTGTTTTGGTGTACTCAAAACATGTTTAGACGAACTCTAACATGTTTCGATGCACTCTAAATATGTTTCGGCGCACTCTAAAAATGTTTTTATGCACTCTAAACATGTTCGGATGCACTCTAAACACGTTTTGATGCACTCTAAACATGTTTTGTTGAACTCTAAATATCTTTTGTTGCACTCAAAACATGTTTCGACGCACTCTAAATACGTTTTGACACACTTTAAAAATGTTTCAATAGACTCTAAACATGTATGTTTTGATGCACTCTAAGTATGTTTTGATGCACTCTAAACATGTTTCGACGCCCTCTAAAAATATTTCGATGCTCTCTAAACATGTTTGGATGCACTCTAAGTATCTTTTGACGCACTCTAAACATGATTGGATGCACTCTAAATGTTTTTGGACTCACTCTAAACGTGTTTTTGTGCACTCAAAACATGTTTACACAAACTCTAACATGTTTCGACGCACTCTAAATATGTTTCGGCGCGCTCTAAAAATGTTTGAATGCACTCTAAACATGTTCGGATGCATTCTAAACATATTTAGTCGAACTCTAAACATGTTTAGACGAACTCTAAACATGTTTCGAAGTACTCAATATCTTTTGACACACTCTAAAAATATTTTGATGCACTCTAAACATGTTTGGATGCACTCTAAGTATGTTTCGACATATTTTAAACATCTTTGGATGCGCTCTAAATATGTTTGGACGCACTCTAAACGTGTTTGGACTGTTGAAATGAGGAAACAAATATATATTTAAGAAGATTAAAATTGATTGGAAATGATTATGAGGATGATTGAGAGAAATTAAAGACACAAAATCAATTAACAAATAATGATAATTGTGTCAATAATCTCTTAATTTATTTGTTTCCATCATATATTATTTCTTTGTAAATTTTTTTCTTTAATTATTTTATAGTTGTTTCTTATAAATAGATGAGTTATTCTCATTGTAAAATAACAAGAAGAAGAGATGTATTAATAAAAGTGTTCTTTATTTTATTTTTCTCTTCTATTCTCTCTTTTTAATTTCCGCATTTTATTTTTCAATATGGTATCAGAGCAGCGTTACGATCTAATCTATATATTTTCTTAGTTTTTATTTTCTACTCTCTTTATTTTTGAGTTCTTAATATTCATATATCCAAGTGGTTTGAAATGAAGCAAAATCCAGAATCAAACGAGTTGCTATGACAAAAGGAATCAAAACCACAAAAAGCTCCAAGATCAAGCGAAGTGCTATGACAAAAGGAGATAAAGGCAGAATTCCATGATCAAGCGAACTGATTTGAAGATGGATCAAAACTCTCAAGAACCTGATTGGTATCTATGGATCATTTTATTAACAATGAATTACTCATCGAGTTTTTGAATTATTTTAGGTATTCTTTCCAAGATTGACTTTTTGCATTATCTCTAAGTCAATCTTGAGAGGGAATGTTGAAATGAGGAAACAAATATATATTTAAGAAGATTGAAATTAATTGGAAATGATTATGAGGATGATTGAGAGAAATTAAAGACACAAAATCAATTAACTAATAATGATAATTGTGTCAATTATCTCTTAATTTATTTGTTTCCATCATATATTATTTCTTTATAATTTCTTTCTTTAATTATTTTATAGTTGTTTCTTATAAATAGATGAGTTATTCTCATTGTAAAATAACAAGAAGAAGAGATGTAGTAATAAAAGTGTTCTTTATTTTATTTTTCTCTTCTATTCTCTCTTTTTAATTTCCGCATTTTATTTTTCAATATGGACGAACTCTAAATATCTTTTGTTGGACTCAAAACACGTTTCGACGCACTCTAAACACGTTTTGACACACTTTAAAAATGTTGCAATAGACTCTAAACATGTATGTTTTGATGCACTCTAAGTATGTCTTGATGCACTCTAAACATGTTTGGATGCACTCTAAATGTTTTTGGTTGCACTCTAAACGTGTTTTGGTGTACTCAAAACATGTTTAGACGAACTCTAACATGTTTCGATGCACTCTAAATATGTTTCAGCGCACTCTAAAAATGTTTTTATGCACTCTAAACATGTTCAGATGCACTCTAAACACGTTTTGATGCACTCTAAACATGTTTTGACGAACTCTAAATATCTTTTGTTGCACTCTAAACATGTTTCGACGCACTCTAAGCATGTTTTGATGCACTCTAAAAATGTTTGAACACACTCTAAACATGATTGCATGCACTCTACGTATGTTTTGACGCACTCTAAAAATGTTTGGATGCACTCTAAACATGTTTGGATGCACTCTAAATATGTTTTGACGCACTCTAAACATGATTGGATGCACTCTAAATGTTTTTGGATGCACTCTAAACGTGTTTTTGTGCACTCAAAACATGTTTACACAAACTCTAACATGTTTCGACGCACTGTAAATATGTTTCGGCGCGCTCTAAAAATGTTTGAATGCACTCTAAACATGTTCGGATGCATTCTAAACATGTTTAGTCCAACTCTAAACATGTTTAGACGAACTCTAAAAATGTTTCGAAGTACTCTAAATATCTTTTGACGTACTCTAAAAATGTTTTGATGCACTCTAAACATGTTTGGATGCACTCTAAATATGTTTCGACATATTTTATACATCTTTGGATGCGCTCTATGTATGTTTTGATGCACTCTAAGTATGTTTTGATGCACTCTAAGCATGTTTCGACGCCCTCTAAAAATGTTTCGATGTACTCTAAAAATGTTTTGATGCACTCTAAACATGTTTCGACGCCCTCTAAAAATGTTTCGATTCTCTCTAAACATGTTTGGATTCACTCTAAGTATGTCTTGACGCACTCTAAACATGTTTCGACATATTTTATACATCTTTGGATGCGCTCTAAATATGTTTGGACGCACTCTAAACGTGTTTGGATGAACTCTAAATATCTTTTGTTGGACTCAAAACACGTTTCGACGCACTCTAAACACGTTTTGACACACTTTAAAAATGTTGCAATAGACTCTAAACATGTATGTTTTGATGCACTCTAAACATGTTTTGATGCACTCTAAACATGTTTGGACGCACTCTAAACATGATTGCATGCACTCTACGTATGTTTTGACGCACTCTAAAAATGTTTGGATGCACTCTAAACATGTTTGGATGCACTCTAAGTATGTTTCGACGTATTTTAAACATCTTTGGATGCGCTCTAAATATGTTTGGACGCACTCTAAACGTGTTTGGACGTACTCTAAATATCTTTTGTTGGACTCAAAACATGTATCAACGCACTCTAAACACGTTTTGACACACTATAAAAATGTTTCAATAGACTCTAAACATGTATGTTTTCATGCACTCTAAGTATGTTTTGATGCACTCTAAACATGTTTCGACGCCCTCTAAAAATGTTTCGAT
>NW_010969840.1:8224-8625 GCF_000463585.1 Tarenaya hassleriana | reverse complement strand
GTTTTGAGTCTAACAAAAGATATTTAGAGTACGTCCAAACACGTTTAGAGTGCGTCCAAACATATTTAGAGCGCATCCAAAGATGTTTAAAATACGTCGAAACATACTTAGAGTGCATCCAAACATGTTTAGAGTGCATCAAAACATTTTTAGAGTGTGTCAAAAGATATTTAGAGTACTTCGAAACATGTTTAGAGTTTGTCTAAACATGTTTAGAGTTCGACTAAACCTAAACGTGTTTTTGTGCACTCAAAACATGTTTACACAAACTCTAACATAATTCGACGCACTCTAAATATGTTTGAGCGCGCTCTAAAAATGTTTTAATGCACTCTAAATATGTTCGGATGCATTCTAAACATGTTTAGTCGAACTCTAAACATGTTTAGACGAACTCTAAA
>NW_010969840.1:6796-8004 GCF_000463585.1 Tarenaya hassleriana | reverse complement strand
TCGGCGCACTCTAAAAATGTTTTTATGCACTCTAAACATGTTCGGATGCACTCTAAACACGTTTTGACGCACTCTAAACATGTTTTGACAAACTCTAAATATCTTTTGTTGCACTCTAAACATGATTGCATGCACTCTAAGCATGTTTTAACGCACTCTAAAAATGTTTGGACGCACTCTAAACATGATTGCATGCACTCTACGTATGTTTTGACGCACTCTAAACATGATAGCATGCACTCTACGTAAGTTTTGACACACTCTAAAAATGTTTTGATGCACTCTAAACATGTTTGGATGCACTCTAATTATGTTTTGATGCACTCTAAACATGTTTCGACGCACTCTAAGCATGTTTTGACGCACTCTAAAAATGTTTGGACGCACTCTAAACATGATTGCATGCACTCTACGTATGTTTTGACGCACTCTAAACATGATAGCATGCACTCTACATCAGTTTTGATGCACTCTAAAAATGTTTTGATGCACTCTAAACATGTTTGGATGCACTCTAATTATGTTTTGATGCACTCTAAACATGTTTCGACGCACTCTAAAAATATTTCGATGCTCTCTAAACATGTTTGGATGATCTCTAAGTATGTTTTGACGCATCTAATGATTGGATACACTTTAAATGTTTTTGGACGCACTCTAACCGTGTTTTCGTGCACTCAAAACTCTAACATGTTTACACAAACTCTAACATGTTTCGACGCACTCTAAATATGTTTCGGCGCGCTCTAAAAATTTTTGAATGCACTCTAAACATGTTCGGATGCATTCTAAACATGTTTAGTCGAACTCTAAACATGTTTAAACAAACTCTAAACATGTTTCGAAGTACTCTAAATATATTTTGACACACTCTAAAAATGTTTTGAGGCACTCTAAACATGTTTGGATGAACTCTAAACATGTTTTTTGTTGCACTCTAAACGTGTGTTGGTGTACTCAAAACATGTTTAGACGAACTCTAACATATTTCGATGCACTCTAAATATGTTTCGGCGCCTCTAAAAATGTTTTTATGCACTCTAAACATGTTCGGATGCACTCTAAACACGTTTCGACGCACTCTAAACATGTTTTGACGAATTCTAAATATCTTTTGTTGCACTCTAAACATGTTTCGACGCACTCTAAGCATGTTTTGACGCACTCTAAAAATGTTTGGACGCACTCTAAACATGATAGCATGCACT
>NW_010969840.1:1715-3306 GCF_000463585.1 Tarenaya hassleriana | reverse complement strand
ATTCTCTCTAAACATGTTTGGATGCACTCTAAATGTTTTTGGTTGCACTCTAAACGTGTTTTGGTGTACTCAAAACATGTTTAGACGAACTCTAACATGTTTCGATGCACTCTAAATATGTTTCGGCGCCTCTAAAAATGTTTTTATGCACTCTAAATATGTTTGGATGCACTCTAAACACGTTTCGACGCACTCTAAGCATGTTTTGACGCACTCTAAAAATGTTTGGACGCACTCTAAACATGATAGCATGCACTCTACATATGTTTTGACGCACTCTAAAAATTTTTGGATTCACTCTAAACATGTTTGGATGCACTCTACGTATGTTTTGACGCACTCTAAAAATGTTTGGATGCACTCTAAACATGTTTGGATGCACTCTAAGTATGTTTTGACGCACTCTAAACATGATTGGATGCACTCTAAATGTTTTTGGATGCACTCTAAGTATGTTTTGACGCATCTAATGAATGGATACACTCTAAATGTTTTTGGACGCACTCTAACCGTGTTTTCATGCACTCAAAACATGTTTACACAAATTCTAACATGTTTCGACGCACTCTAAATATGTTTCGGCGCTCTCTAAAAATGTTTGAATGCACTCTAAACATGTTCAGATGCATTCTAAACATGTTTAGTCGAACTCTAAACATGTTTAGACGAACTCTAAACATGTTTCGAAGTACTCTAAATATCTTTTGACACACTCTAAAAATGTTTTGATGCACTGTAAACATGTTTGGATGCACTCTAAGTATGTTTCGACGTATTTTAAACATCTTTGGATGCGCTCTAAATATGATTGGACGCACTCTAAATGTGTTTGGACGTACTCTAAATATCTTTTGTTAGACTCAAAACATGTATCAACGCACTCTAAACACGTTTTGACACACTACAAAAATGTTTCAATAGACTCTAAACATGTATGTTTTGATGCACTCTAAGTAAATGTTTTTGGTTGCACTCTAAACGTGTTTTGGTGTACTCAAAACATGTTTAGACAAACTCTAACATGTTTCGATGCACTCTAAACATGTATGTTTTGATGCACTCTAAGTATGTTTTGATGCACTCTAAACATGTTTCGACGCCCTCTAAAAATGTTTCAATTCTCTCTAAACATGTTTGGATGCACTCTAAGTATGTCTTGACGCACTCTAAACATGTTTGGATGCACTCTAAATGTTTTTGGTTGCACTCTAAACGTGTTTTGGTGTACTCAAAACATGTTTAGACGAACTCTAACATGTTTCGATGAACTCTAAATATCTTTTGTTGCACTCTAAACATGTTTCGACGCACTCTAAGCATGTTTTGAGGCACTCTAAAAATGTTTGGACGCACTCTAAACATCATTGCATGCACTCTACGTATGTTTTGACGCACTCTAAAAATGTTTGGATGCACTCTAAACATGATTGCATGCACTCTACGTATGTTTTGACGCACTCTAAAAATGTTTGGATGCACTCTAAACATGTTTGGATACACTCTAAGTGTTTTTGGTTGCACTCTAAACGTGTTTTGGTGTACTCAAAACATGTTTAGACGAACTCTAACATGTTTCGATGCACTCTAAATA
>NW_010969840.1:0-720 GCF_000463585.1 Tarenaya hassleriana | reverse complement strand
CACTCTAAAAATGTTTTGATGCACTCTAAACATGTTTGGATGCACTCTAAACATGTTTGATGCACTCTAAACATGTTTCGACGCCCTCTAAAAATATTTCGATGCTCTCTAAACATGTTTGGATGCACTCTAAGTATATTTCGACGTATTTTAAACATCTTTGGATGCGCTCTAAATATGTTTGGACGCACTCTAAACGTGTTTGGACGTACTCTAAATATCTTTTGTTAGACTCAAAACATGTATCAACGCACTCTAAACACGTTTTGACACACTATAAAAATGTTTCAATAGACTCTAAACATGTATGTTTTGATGCACTCTAAGTATGTTTTGATGCACTCTAAACATGTTTCGACGCCCTCTAAAAATGGTTCGATGTTCTGTAAAGATGTTTGGATGTACTAAGTATGTCTTGACGCACTCTAAACATGTTTGGATGCACTCTAAATGTTTTTGGTTGCACTCTAAACGTGTTTTGGTGTACTCAAAACATGTTTAGACGAACTCTAACATGTTTCGATGCACTCTAAATATGTTTCGGCGCCTCTAAAAATGTTTTTATGCACTCTAAACACGTTTCGACGCACTCTAAGCATGTTTTGATGCACTCTAAAAATGTTTGGACGCACTCTAAACATGATAGCATGCACTCTACGTATGTTTTGACGCACTCTAAAAATTTTTGGATTCACTCTAAACATGTTTGGATGCACTCTA
>NW_010969839.1:577406-579428 GCF_000463585.1 Tarenaya hassleriana | reverse complement strand
AACCCTAAACACTAAACCCCAAACGAAACCCCAAATACTAACCCTAACCCTAAACACTAAACCCCAAACGAAACCCCAAATACTAATACTAACCCTAACCCCAAACGAAACCCCAAATACTAACCCTGACCCTAAACCCTAAACCACAACCCCTAAACCCTAACCCTAACCCCAAATACTAACCCTAACCCTAACCCTAACCCTAACCCTAACCCTAACCCTAACAGATCCGAAATGAAACCCTAATAGATCCGAAACCCTAACAGATCCGAAACCCTAACACATCCGAAAACCTATCCGGGAACACATACGAAACACATACATCCGAAACCCTAGATTCATAAACCCTAACCGTCGGCCTTCGAAACGAAACGAAACGAAACACGTACAGAACGAAACACATACGAAACGAAACTAAACAAACCGAACAGATCGAAACAAAAATTAACCGAACAGATCGAAACATATAAAAGAATCCGAAATCTAAAAAACTTACGGCGGAGAGAGACGAACAGATGACGGGAAAGGCGACGAATCCGGCGGTGAGAGCGGCCACGAACACGGCGGTGCGAGTGGCGACGAATCCCGGCGGTGAGAGCGGCGAGAGAGATTGAACACGACGGCGAGAGAGATTGAACACGGCTTCGCGATTCTGAGGGAAAGATTGAGTTATGGCTGTTTATTAAATTCTGCGACGGAAATATCCGTCGGTAATGGGTCGGAATCATTAAACGCGTCGGTGACACATCACCAAACGCGACGGACTTTCCGTCGGTAACATAAAGCAACTTATTCAGCGACGGATAACCCCGTCGCGTTCAGTCGGAATCATTAAATGCGACGGAAATTCCGTCGTAATTGTGCGTATCCCGAAAAACTCTGCATGATCTGACGTTTCTGAACCGTGCGACGGAATGATCCGTCGGTATGTGGTCGGAATCTCAAACCGTGCGATGGAATTTCCGTCGTAATTGTGCGTTTCCCGAAATACTCTGCATGATCTGACGTTTCTGAACCGTGCGACGGCAATGTCCGTCTGTATTTGTCGGAATCTCAGACCGTAAGCGACGGAATTTCCGTCGTAATTGTGCGTATCCCGAAAAACTCTGCATGATCTGACGTTTCTGAACCGTGCGACGGAATGATCCGTCGGTATGTGGTCAGAATCTCAAACCGTGTGACGGCATTTCCGTCGTAATTGTGCGTTTCCCGAAATACTCTGCATGATCTGACGTTTTTGAACCGTGCGACGGCAATGTCCGTCGGTATTTATCGGAATCTCAGACCGTAAGCGACGGAATTTCCGTCGTAATTGTGCGTTTCCCGAAAAACTGTGCATGTGTGACGTTTCTGACGTGTCTGAACATTGCGACGGAAAGTTCCGTCGCATTCCGTCAGTATTTCGTTATTATTAAAAAAAATAAAAAATGTAAAATACAAATATTATTCAAACGATCCATGTTCTGAAGTGCCGATCGTTTCTTCATTCGAATCTTCGGTGTTGTCGGCGTTATCATCGTTTCCAACCTCTAACTCCTCAATTCTGCATTCGGTAATGTTAGTCTCTCAATATTGATTGGGTCATCAAGTCGTACAGCAACCCTTATATCTTCGTCTTGAAGAGGAATGTGGTAGGAATCTTTATCGTTAAATATAGTGCCTCTTGGGGTGATCTTCACAACAGCCCTCCAATCGACATCATTTCTTCGCTTTACCTTCTTCGGGTATGGTATAAAACAGACCTGGTCAGCTTGAGATGCCATAATAAATGGATCATACTTTGCATATCGACGAGTATAACAGATGTCAACGATGCCTGATTTGTTGATCCGGATTCCGCGACCATGTGTTGAATCAAACCAATCACATCTAAACATCATTACTTGTAAGCCGACATGTCCAGGATACTCAAGCCTTTAACACATACTCCGTAGTTGAGGGTTGAACGATGTTCTCCGTGTTCATATTTATGAAAAACATAACCCCTGGTAAAGAAAATCGGCCAACTCGTAACGTCCGACA
>NW_010969839.1:573397-576461 GCF_000463585.1 Tarenaya hassleriana | reverse complement strand
TGTTGTCCAGCCAGACAACATTGAATACGCTGGAAAATCACTGATGGTCCACATCAATACGGCACGAAGTAAGAAATTTTGCATAATCGACACATCATATGCCTCGGCACCAATGAGCCACAAATTGGTCAACTCTTCAATAAGCGGCTGAAGAAACACATCTAGACTTTTTCTAGGATGTTTAGGCCCCGGCACTAATATCGACAGGAACAAAAACTCTCTATTCATGCACATGTTCAGAGGCAAATTGTACGGTGTCAGAATCACCGGCCACAGAGAGTAATTCGGACCAGACATTCCAAATGGATTAAACCCATCCGTACATATACATTTCTAGACTCGCTTGCGAAATCAGGAAATACCTGTTGAAAATGTTTCCAAGCCAATCCATCAGATGGATGATGCATTTCTCCTTCTGGAGTACAATGTTCCGCGTGCCAGCGCATATGTGATGCAGTCTTCTCGGATTGATATAACCGCTTTAATCGATCCGTTAATGGCATATAAAACATTCTTTTAAAAGGAATTAACTTGCCTTTTTTTGAAGATTTCCGTCGTGGTCGGTATCTGTCTTTGTTACAGAACCGACATTGCATCAGATCTGAATCGTCTTTCCAGAAAATCATACAGTTGTTCTCGCACACATCAATCTTCTGATACGGTAAACCCAACGTCCGCATTAAACTCTTAGTTTCATAATAAGATTCAGGTGCAGTGTTACCTTCTGGGAGATAATGTTTAAACATCTGGGTGAAACCGTCCATACACCTTTCTGGAAGATTATAATCTGTCTTCATATTCATCAACTGTGAAGATAATGATAACCTTGAAAGACCTTCGACGCATCCATCGTATATCGCCGTATTCGCCGTATGAAGCATACCATAAAACCTTTTTGCTTCTACGTTGGGTTCCTCCTCCATGTGGGGCGATGGAACGATGTTGGGAAATGCATCACTCACCATTTCCGTGTATGGATTCCTTATTTCTTCTCCAAATGTCATCTCCGACGTCGTATTATTGATTTCTTCATATCCAACCATATGTACATCTTGTGATGATGATGTATCATAGGTTTCTCCATGTGCAAGCCAAACAAAATAATTCGGTATGAAACCTTTACGATATAAGTGATTCCACACTTCATTCAAATTCCGCCATTTTTTATTCTGGCACTTTACACACGGACAAGGCAGCTTTTCGCTCTCCAAATACGACTGATTTGACATGGCAAACGACATAAAATTTTGCAATCCTTCTTCATATTGCTTTGAGATTTGATTCGTAATAGAATCAATTCTTTCATACATCCATTGTCGAGAATAAAACGACATTTTTTTTTTTTTCTCTTTGCCATGGAGACTCCATGGCGCGGTTGTTAAATAGATTTGGAACGTGCGACGGAAATGCGACGGAAAGCGACGGACTCCACATATTGCGACGGACGCACAACGGAATGCGACGGAATTAGGTCAAAACGAATAAAACGTGTTTAACTACCTGCGACGCACCGAATCCGTCGCAGTCCCGACGAAAATGTCTGTCCCCATCCGTCGCTACTTCTGTGCGACGCAATATATCCGTCCCAATCCGTCGAATAAGTTTCCGACGAAAGTTCGGTCGCAAATATCGGTCGCAGTCCGTCGCAATCCGTCTGACAAAATTACCGACGGAAATATCCGTCGGTTGTTGTCGAAATTTTTCGACGGATTGCGCGACGGCTTACGACTGATGCAAATCCGTCCCATATCCGTCGTTGTCCGTCGCAAATATCTAAAGCGACGGAATTTCCGTCGCAACTTCCGTCGGTAAATACAGTTTTCCTTGTAGTGTTGAATTGTTTGAATCTGTGTTTGCTTTGATGCTATGCATGATTTGATTATGGATCTAGAGTAGATTTTCTGTTCATTGTTGCATTGTGTGCAAGAGCTTCGAATTCTGAGTTCGCAGGCGAAAACGGGGTCGAGTTTCGGTCTGAAACGGGGCAGAAACGACGAAAAAACGAGATCTGATCACGTTTTCGTCTGGACCGATCGGTCTGGTCCTCTGGACCGATCGGTCTAGGGTTTCGCAAGTCGGTTGGACCGACAGGTCCGGACTGAATGGTCTGCATGCATAGACCGATCGGTCTGGACCGATGCAGACCCGAAGACCGAACTGCCTAGACCGATCGGTCTAGGCCTAGACCGATCGGTCTTGGACCTGACGCTTAACCAAAATTTGATTTTGCGTTTCGGGATCTGGTTTGAGCAATCGTTTCTTAAAACCGATCAACTGTGATTCAGAATAACATGATTCTTTCTTATGGATGGTCCATAGTGAATGAATGCATGTAACTTAATCAAGATATTAGATATGTTTGATTGAATGGGAGCTTTGGGATTGGGATTGCACAATCGACCGGATGGTCCATTCGGATTATGAACAATCGTTGCAAAGAAACCGGTTAGATCTAGGAGCTCTACGAGTAAAGCACTTGTCAAGGCCTCGATCGTACGTGTCATGGGCCATGCCAAAGCTGGGTGTGCCGTATTATCTTGGTGAGGCAAGATGGAGAAATGGTGGTTCTCATAGCTTGAAAGTAGATGCTTGATTTAAGTGTGGTTTCGAAAATCCCTTGTTTATGTAATGCTAAGCGTGTACCTCCCATTACTAGAGCGCCTGTCAAGGCATCGATCGTCCGTAACACGGGTCATGCCAAATCTGAGCGTGCCGGATTATCTTTTGAGGCAGGGTGGGAAATCGTAGTTCCCACAGCTTGAACATGGTTTACCTTAGGTTAAGTTGTCAAGTTTTGACTTGAGACTTAACGGTACAGATGAGATGAGTATGCAAAGATATTTGATATCATAGTCTCATAAAAGGATCTGAGAGTCACATTGGATGTGATTGACATTAGATGTCTATCTAAATAACATAAAGATGGGTGTGACGGTCCATTCTTATGTGAAATATGGATCTTAGTCCCATATAGAAAATTATGATAGGGTTATTTTTCTGTATGGGAATATAGCTCGTTTTTGCATCTATGTTGTCATTGTTTGATGATGGACTAGCTGGTAGT
>NW_010969839.1:572360-572702 GCF_000463585.1 Tarenaya hassleriana | reverse complement strand
TCAGGAGCTAGTGCGTACTGAAAAGTACAAGACGCTAAAGGCTCTAGTGAAGACGGAGATGCCGAGAGGCAGCTCTGTCAACACCCATCCTCAACATGCGAGCTCATGTTGAGGAACTTGAGCGCATGGGAGTGACACTCGATGTTGACTTGGTTGCAGACTTGATCCTTATGTCATTGCCTGAGGACTATAATCAGTTCGTGATGAAGTATCATATGCATGGGATGAATAAGAGCTTAGCCGAACTACATGGGATGCTGAAATCGGCCGAGCAGGATATTGTGGTGCCCAAGACTGTGCTTGTTGTTGAGAACAACTCCAGCAAGAAGTGGCGGGGGGGAG
>NW_010969839.1:569512-572237 GCF_000463585.1 Tarenaya hassleriana | reverse complement strand
TCACCTTTACTTGGAGGATTTGAAGGACAAGAAGCTTGGTGAAGCTTCTTCCTCATGTATCCACGTTATAGAGGCTAACATCTGTACTATATCTTCATGGGTATTAGATACCGGAAGTACCTCACACATTTGTGGAAATGTGTAGGGACTAAGAAGAAGTAGGATGCTAGCTAAGGGAGAAGCGGATCTACGCGTCGGAAATGGAGCAAGAGTTGCTGCATTGTGTGTTGGCGTTTACGATTTGCACCTTCCTTCTGGGCTTGTTTTAGAGCTTAGTAATTGTTACTATGTTTCTGCGATTAGCAGAAACATTATTTCTATTTCTTGTCTGGATTTGGATGGTTTTCGATTTGTGATTGAGAACTCGAGTTTGATGATTTATCGAGACGATATTTACTATAGTAATGGTTATCTAGTTAATTGTTTATACGTCTTGAATGATCAGCCTTCGAACTCGACATCATCCATCTATAGCGTGAGTACTAAACGGTTTAAGCCGAACGACTTAAACCCGACCTTCCTCTGGCATTGTCGTCTAGGCGATATAAACGAGAAGCGCATTCAGAAGCTCCATTCTGAAATTCTTCTGGATTCATTTGACTTTGAGTCTCTTAAATCTTGCGAGTCTTGTTGGATGGGCAAGATGACAAAGCATCCTTTCAAGGGGAAAGGACAGAGAGCGACATAGTTATTGGATCTGATACATAGTGATGTATGCGGACCAATGAGCTGTCCAGCTAGAGGAGGTTATCTGTATTTCGTTACGTTCACTGATGATTACAGTCGATACGGTTATGTCTATTTGATGAGACATAAGTCTGAAACACTTGAAATGTTCAAGGCTTTCAGAAACGAAGTGCAGAACCAGCTTGGCAAGACGATCAAGACACTTCGATCCGATCGTGGTGGCGAGTATATGAGCCAACAGTTCACTGCTAAACAGGAGTCCAACGAAGTCGGCTGAAACGACGCCATATGAGATATGGACGGGGAAGCGTCCCGCGTTATCGTTTGTCAGAATTTGGGGTTGTGACGCTTATGTGAAGCGTCAGATGACTTATAAGTTATCCTCCAAATCTGATAAGTGTTTATTTGTAGGCTACCCTAAGGAAACTAAGGGTTACTACTTCTACATTCCGGCAGAGAACAAAGTGTTCATTGCCAGGAATGCGACTTTTATGGAGCGAGAGTTCGTCTCCAAAAGAGTCGGTGGGAGTAGGATCGAACTTGAGAAAGTTCGAGAGAAGCAAGTAGACGTTGAGCCGAGTGAACAAGTTGAAGAAGTTCAACCTGTTTCACTGCCAGTTGAGACTCAACCTTCGACGAGTGAACCTCGGAGATCAGGCAGGATTCGCCAAGAGCCAGCGAGATATGGATTTCTCGTGACTGGGAATGAGGAACTTATGTTATTAGAACATGACGAGCCTACCACATACCCAGAGGCTATGGCAAGTCCCGACTCCGAGAAATGGCGCGAGGCTATGAAGTCCGAGATGCAATCCATGTCAGACAACCAAGTATGGACTCTGGTTGATGCATCTGAAGGGATAAAACCCATCGGATGCAAATGGATCTTCAAGAAGAAGACAGACATGGAAGGCAACGTGCACACGTATAATGCATGACTTGTGGCGAAAGGATTCCGTCAGATTCATGGTATTGACTATGATGAGACGTTTTCGCCCGTAGTTATGCTGAAGTCCATCAGGATCCTACTTGCCATAGCCGCATATTATGACTATGAGATATGGCAAATGGATGTCAAGACTGCGTTCCTTAACGGGAATTTGACCGAGGATGTGTACATGACACAACCTGAAGGTTTTGTCGATCCAAGGAACCCGAGGATGGTGTGCAAGCTTCAGAGGTCCATTTATGGACTGAAGCAGGCTTCGAGGAACTGGAACCTTCGTTTTAACGAGACAATCAAAAGGTTTGGTTTCTCACAAAACGAAGACGAGCCATGTGTTTACAAGAAGGCTAGTGGGAGCACAGTTGTATTTCTAGTGCTGTACGTGGATGACATTCTCCTTATAGGGAATGACGTTCCTACCTTGCAAGACGTTAAGTCTTGGCTAGGAAAGCAGTTTTCTATGAAGGACCTAGGAGAAGCGGCCTATATTCTAGGCATAAAGATCTATAGAGATAGATCGAGGCGTCTTCTAGGATTGTGTCAGAGTACTTACATCGATAAAGTCTTGAAACGGTTCAAGATGCAAGATTCCAAGAAAGGAACCTTACCGATGAGCAATGGCACAATTCTCTGCAAGAGTCAGTGTCCTACGACACCTGATGAGCGAGAACGCATGGACCAGATTCCATATGCTTCGGCAATTGGATCCATCATGTATGCCATGCTCTGTACTCGACCGGATGTATCCTACGCATTGAGCATTACGAGTAGATACCAGTCAGATCCAGGTGAGTCGCACTGGATCACCGTCAAGAACATCCTGAAGTACTTGAGAAGGACTAAGGATGTGTTCTTGGTATACGGTGGGTCGGAAGACGAGCTCGCTGTAAGAGGTTACACCGATGCTAGTTTCCAGTCAGACCCGGATGACTACAGATCGCAGTCTGGCTATGTTTTCTGCTTGAACGGAGGCGCTGTTAGCTGGAAGAGTTCCAAGCAAGCGACCGTTGCAGATTCTACTACAGAAGCTGAGTATATTGCAGCGTCGGACGCAGCAAAGAAAGCTGTTTGGATCAGGAAGTTTGTTGGAGA
>NW_010969839.1:566830-567051 GCF_000463585.1 Tarenaya hassleriana | reverse complement strand
CAGACCCGGATGACTACAAATCGCAGTCTGGCTATGTTTTCTGCTTGAACGGAGGCGTTGTTAGCTGGAAGAGTTCCAAGCAGGCGACCCGCAGATTCTACTACAGAAGCTGAGTATATTGCAGCGTCGGATGCAGCAAAGGAAGTTGTTTGGATCAGGAAGTTTGTTGGAGACTTGGGTGTCATTCCTAGTGCTGATAGCCCCATTGCTCTGTATTGTGA
>NW_010969839.1:556004-565618 GCF_000463585.1 Tarenaya hassleriana | reverse complement strand
CCGATCGGTCCAGCTAACCCAGACCGATCGGTCTAGACGTAGACCGGTCGGTCCAGAGGTAACGTGTGAGGTCCGGAAATTGTTCAGACCGATCGGTCCAGACATAGACCGATCGGTCCAGACGTCGGGATTTACTAAACTCGCTCTAATTAGGGTTTTAATGGTGGGAAACTTATGGGAACGCCTCCGAACTCTTTTGGCACGATTTTCAGACCCTAGGGAGAGTTTTGGAGAGTGAGAAAGCTAAGAGAAAGATCCCTAAAACCCTTGCGCAAAGAAAGAAGCGTTCTTCAGTCCTAGCAGACAAGTTCCAACTGTTGGAATCCTTTCCGCCGTGTGGATACGTGTAGAGGGCAAGGTATTCTTCCTGCCTACAGTGATCAGACGCGTTCTTCGATTGATACAGGCCCCAGATCGATTGAGGTAAGCGTTCTAACGTTTCTACAAGATCATGCATGATAGGTTTTAGGATTTCATCAAAATTTTTGTTTTTCATCCGCTGCGCAAACCCTAGAACTGATCTCTTAGGAATTAGATTCGCTCTTGAGATCCCAGAAAAACCCAACACCTAGACCGATCGGTCCAGACTCTGGACCGCTCGGTCTAGGTCAATTTAATCCAGAACGCAATGTTTACTTTGGAGCATGGACCGCTCGGTCCATGTGTGTGGACCGGTCGGTCTAGATATGTCTGGACCGATTGGTCCGGCCCTGTGGACCGATCGGTCTAGACATCATCGTCTCGGTTATTCTCGTCTCTTTCTCGCGCACCTGCTCTTCCGTGCGTGTGTGACCATATAGGCTCATCCGATATAGCAGTATAACCCGAAATCTCCATTTCAGGTATACAAGTCATAGACGGTCTCTAGCAAGACACTATGACTACCTAGCTCGAATAGATTTTGTTCGTGATCTTACGAACGTCAGTGATGATTCCGGTTGATGATCCTTTTGTATCACCATATCATTTGTCGAACATAAGGCATGGAAAAGACACCTTATCTGATTCGACTGCTTTCTTGTTCACAGAGTTCGACTGTATGAAATAGACGACGCTCGTCTATAGTGTGGCCACGCATTTTTACAGTCTCGCTCACACGAGGGGCCCAACGATATCTCTCTCTTTTACGAGCGGTACAAATCCCATCTTGACTATCTACAATCCAGCACATGATTCGTGACGTACCTAATACACGTCTTTATAGTCCTCCTATTACGCAAGACGTTTGACGTAGTCAAAGTACGCAACTCCTCATGTTGGATTCCGTAGACATATCAGCGTTTACCTATCAAGTAGTCACTTGGAATGCACAGGTGTTTGGGAATATTTAAAAACAGAAAAAAGACTTATGGACAGGATCAAGGGTCACGACATGACACATATGCTAGCTCTCGGGGAACAATTAAAAGCAGAATTTGAATTGGTTCTTCATCAAGAAAAAATATATTGGTTTAAGAAAGCAAAAACTGAATGGATCAATAGTGGGGACCGAAATACAAAATACTTCCACGCCAAGGCAACCATGAGACGAAGAACAAACCATATACCTAGACTCCAAGATATGAATAAGGTATGGAAGGAAAAAGCAGACTTGCAAGAGATGTAGTAAAATTATTTGAGAATTTTTTCAGTGAAGAAGTATGTAGACAACGAAGAATTATCCCAGGTATGTTCCCCCAACTGGACTCAAATTATCTATCGACCTTATCCCTCCCCCTACATTAGTTGAGGTGCAAGGCGCTCCTTTTGGGATGAAACCACTAATCAGTCTAGGGCTAGATTTTTTACCACCCATTTTCTTTCAAAATCAATGGGACATGGTGTGCAATGACCTTTTCAGACCATGTTGAGCATATTGAAGGGAAAGGTCTCAACACAGAGTTAAACAACACCATGCTGGTACTCATTCCGAAAGTTCCTAAGCCCGTGTTGGTTTCCTAGCTCAGACCGATAAGTTTGTGTAACGTAGGTTACAAGGTCCTTGCCAAACTGACAGCCAACAAAATAAAACTTCTTCTACCTAAAATTATCAGCCCAGAACAGAGTAGTTTTACTAGGGAGACATATTAAAGACAAAATTATTATGATGCAAGAATTTGTGCATTCAATGGATAGACTAAAGAGCAAGAGAGGGTATATGGCTATTAAGGTTGATCTCGAGAAAGCATATGACAGAATCAGTTGAAGCTTTATGGCTAACACCCTGGATATGGAGGGATTCCCCCAGAACTTGAAATCGATAATCTTGCAGTGTGTGACGACTCCGACCATGAAAATAGTTTGGAATGGTTCTCAGTCGAGAAACTTTACTCCAACACGAGGCATTCGACAAAGGTGTCCATTATCTCCATATTTATTTGTCCTATGTGTGGAAAGAATGGGCCAGATGATTAAACAAAAAGGTATGGAAAAGATGTGGCATGGATTTCAAGTAAAGAAAGATACTCCTTCAAAATTTTGGAAAGATAGATGGGTTGAAGGGATAAACCATTGATAGAATACATCACGAACATGAATAATGGTGTAGATTAGGGTTTCTACAAGAATTAAGGACCTAGGAATGTTAAATAATGAGTGGGTAGCAATCGGAATTGAAATCGGATCAAAATCGGATAAAAAATGGTGAAAATCGGGCAAGAACTCGTGGGAAAGATGAAGTCCAGGTCCCAGACCGACCGGTCCAGGTCTGAACCGAACGGTCTAGGCCATAGACAACGAGTGGTCTGAACCTAATATGGACCGACCGGTCCACACACACAGACCGATCGGTCCAGAGAAAAACTTAAACCGAGGTTCGAACCGGGCTGAGCAAAATGGAAGAAAACCGAAAAAAAAGTGTAGACCGATCGGTCTACATCAAGACCGATCGGCCCAGAACTAAAAATAAAGCCAGATGAACAAAACGCGTAGACCGGACGGTCTGCTCCTAGACCGACTGGTTGCAACCACGACTATAGGTTCAAATGGATCAAACTATAATAAGGTGTTAAGTTGTAATCAAATGAAAAATGATAAAACAAGTATGTTGAATGAATGTGAAAAAGGTGGAAGTACATAAAATGGAAGAATTGAACCACAAGCCGAATTGAGTACAAAGGATAGATCCAAGAGAAAAATTCGGGAATGGTAATATAGAAATAAAGGGTAAATGATTGTATGTGGATGCATGTGATTGAACGATTGATGGATCCGGTACTTAGTACCGGTTGACGGCATGAGTCAGTACTAGCACGGGGACATGTGGATGTGGAACCAGTGTCGGTTGATGACCTTGGAGTCAGCACTAGTGGGTGTGTGGTTTCTGTAGTAGTACCGGTTGACGAATTTGGAGTCAGTACTATTACAGAAACTTGTAGATGTGGACCAGTATCGGTTGACGAATTAAGTCAGTACTGGAGGGTTGCTGTGGACATTTCGGTAGTAGTACCGATTGACGAACTTGGAGTCAGTACTATTACCGAAATGTAATACCAGTACCGGTTGACGATGTGAAGTCAGTACTGATGTTGTTGGGTGGACGTTTCCATAACAGTACCGGTCGACGAAGAGGAGTCAGTACCGTTACGGGAATGTGTAGTGAAGCCAGTACCGGTTGACGACAGAGAGTCAGTACTACTACAGAGAAGCAGGGTGAAATCTAGTACCGGTAGACGAATTGAGTCAGTACTAGATGATACCGAAAGGAAATGGTACCTGATGGTGCCGATTGACGAATTGAGTCAGTACTATCATTATCGAAAATGTATGGAATAATGATAATGAATTAAAGAGGATTATTTAGAAAAAGTTAAATGGATAAAATAAGGAAATTCTTGTATTGAGAGATTAGCTGGCACCGTTCTCCATGAGAATGGGCTCTTCGGGCTCAACCTGAGCCATTCACTAAGCATTATGCTTAGCCTTCCGTTGTTGAATTTTTCAGATCCCGAGGAGCACGAGTAGCACACTTTGGACGGCGGCGACTTAGTGAAAGTAGCATCATGTACGGATGCATTATCTTTTCTTCGTGTGTTTTGAACTGTGGAATAAGGTTCCACGTGAAAACGGTTGTGTTTAATTATGTTTTTTAACATGTGTTATCTGAGAGACGTGTGATGTGTTTATTCCCCTTCGCATTTGTATTTGAAAATGATTTTTAATTTCCCGTACTTTTGGGTTACTATACTTTATTGGGTTTTCGTCCATGTGGCATATCCTGCTCACGGGATGCGGGATTCGGGTGTCACAGTGACCACGTTGCACGAACCAGTGAGGAATTTTGTAAACTCAGATGGAACATGGAACTAGAGCAAGTTTGCACATCTAATACCCACTTCTTCTTGCCCGAGGATAGTAAGCACGCCTCCACCAAGCCCTTTGGATGATCAAAATAAATGGTATTGGTGTGCATCAATCAACGGTCATTGTAAAGTAAAGAGTGAACATGCATCACTACTGCCAATGAAAGATCTTTGCAACGCATCATATTGGACCACACTGCGGAGATGGAATGGACCAAAGAGGATACGCATACTCTTGTGGTTGGCCAGTAACAATAAATTGTTGACAAATCTCGAAAGATTCAAGAGAAACTTGAGTCCATCCAGTCGATGTCCTCAAAAATGCCCACAAGAAATTGTGTTGCATGTTCTCAGAGGTTGTGGGAAAGCGAAACAGACCTGGATAGAACTTGGAGGTAACACTTGCATGGCTGAATTTTTTGATTTGGATTTATTGGATTGGATTGAAAGGAAACCTACATGTAAACATGAGCCTTAATTCTGTGTTTTGGCCTATATTATTTGGGGTATCTTGTTGGATCCTGTGGTGATGGAGAAATGAATCGATCTTCCAAAGTAAGGAGTTTCCGACACAAGCAACATTCAAGATTACATTCATGAGGCAAGCATTGTTTCATCCAAGACCCACTCGAAAAAACCCATAATAGAGAGAGAAATCTCTTGGGATTATCCGCCGCCGTACGTCATGAAACTCAACTCAGATGACAGTGTAAAAGGGAACCCAAGCTCGGCTGCATGCGGGGGCTTATTAGAGACCATTGGGGGAATTGGATGGGAGGTTTCGCCTCAAATCTAGGCACATGCTCAGTTTTCAGAGCAGAGGCATGGGGGATTGTAATTGGATTGAAGTTAGCATGGAAGAAAGGTTATAGAAGAGTTGCGATGGAAGTTGACAACCAAGCTTTGGTGGAGGCAATCAAGAATGAAACGACAATACATACAGTGGATGGAGCAATCATTCGAAAAATAAAGAATATGTTAGCCAAACCATGGGAGATATCGGTAGAACATATATACCGAGAAGCCAATTCGTGTGCATATTTATTAGTCGGAAGAGGGCACGTCTTACTCCTGGAAACAACTTTTTTCATGTCTCCTCCTCACTCCTTGTTCCAACAGCTTGAAGTTGATATGCAAAGGGTGACAACGTCGAGAAACTGTCTTATGTAATCAATTTTTCCGAATTATAAAAAAAAAGGTTAGAAGGATATGTATTGAAATAGAAACATTGTAAACGTATGTATGTTAAATTTCTATTTAGAAATATAAATATAAATATAAAATCAAAATTTTAAATTTCAGTACTTATTGTCTAAAGTGTAACTCAAATTAAATTGGTTCTTATTCGATTTAAATATATCGAATCCAATTTAATCCAAACCATGAAACACAAATATAAAATAACTCTTTAAAACCAAATCAAACCCAAACAAGAAAAAATTTAAATTAAATTACATTCACAATTACACAAGTCAAATTAAATTGGATCAAAACTCCAGCCAGAAATTGATGGTCTGGTAACAGTGGAAGCACAAAGTGCTCTCTACTAGGGCTGAGCGTTTCGGTTCAGTTCTTCGGAATCGGATCGAACCGAACCGTTAAAACGGTATTTTTCCCGATCCGAAAGTGCTGTTATTTCCCGAACGGTACCATTTTTAGAGAACCGAATTTTTCCGGAACCGAACCGAACCGAACTTTAAAAATCCCGAAAAACCGAATATTTTTAAAGGAAATCTAACATTTTATAATAAAACCCGGAACCGAACCGAACCGATACCGAAACCGAACCGAACCGATACCGAAACCGAACCGAACCGAACCGAATACAATAAAAAACCCGATTGGTACCTATTTTTGTAAAACCAAAAAAACCGAACCGATCCATTCCGTCCCGAACCCGATCCGTTTCCCGAAACGTCCACCCCTACTCTCTACACCAGAATTCGAATTCTGGCAATAAGGTATTATAAAAAAAAAACCAACCAAATCCAAAACACCTTCTACCCAAATCCAGAAAATCATACCTTAAATTTTGTAGATATAGATAATCAAATGTCCATCATTAGCACTACTAAAAACAGTAATGGATCTGTTTTTAAAAAATAAAGTTTTCCAATTTAATAATAATTAAAAAAAGGGGGAGAGAGATGGGACATATAAAAAGAAAGGAGTGGAGTGGATGATACCGAAGTAGGAGGTACGACAATCTACACTGTAAACACAGCATGCATGACGTGATTTCTGATTGGATCCCACATGTACGGAACTCTTACATATATTTATCAATATTTATACACCGATACGAACATTTTAAAACTTTTATTGTTTGTAATCCCCGAAAAGTGGTAAAATAAATAAATGTCAAAGTCGACAATCGATATTCACTTAGGTTTCGTTTGAAACCTAAATCATCTAGATTGTTTAGAAAAATAGAGTATTTTGAAAATTAAACAATACAATTAAGAGTATTTTGAATAATTTACCATAGAAAAATATATTTTGCAATGGAGATAAAAAAAATAACAAAAAATGCCAATATTTTTTTAGCATTTCAAATTTCCTCTAAAATTTAATCTATTCCTCCCTTTTTATATTCTCATAGCCATAAGTTTTGTTCGGAGAATAAACTAGGGGAAATTTGCGCTAGTGTGGCAAATGTGTCACGTCATTTGAAATATATACCTTTTTTCGCGTTTTGCAAAGTATACATTTCTGTTTATTTTAGACAACAATACCCTCGTTTGTATTATTAAATCTCAACAGTGCCATTACCTTTCTCTCTCTAGAGTATGTACAAAATGGACGTGCAATTCCACAAGTTGTTGTCTGAAACAAACGTATTACTCTAGTTTTTCTCTTACCGACCAAAAGACGAAGTAAGCAGAAAAAAGATTTTTGGGGCTAATCGAAGGTAATTTTTTCAAAAACTTGATATTTAGCCTCAATTGAATCCGGTCCGGCCTGGGCACCTGACAGTATTCCGAGTCCCAGTAATTCCGGTTTGTCTGGTACATTCCGTGTTCCGGATGTCGACATCTGGAACGGGAGTGTTACTGGAACTCCCGTTCCGGATGATGCAAACCTTCGATTTCGTCCGGCCCGTAATAAATTCCCGGATGTACATGTTTCCTGGTCATTTACACATTGTCCGGGACGAGTAATGGTATCCTGTTGTCCACATCCGTCCGGGAGTGTGCCTGGAAGTCCGGTAGGACGGATGTTGCGAACCTGGGATTTCGTCTGGCCAAATCCTATTATTCGTCTTGTTGAGCGCTTATGATTTAGGTCCGTATTATATTCCCGGATGCACATGTTTCCGTTCCATGTACACATTAATGTCCGGGATGTGCAGGTATCCGGTTTTGGACATCCTTCCGGGAATGTTTGAAATGGTCCGGCAGCCTAAATGATGCGTACCTGTGGAATGAAAAATAAGTAGACTTGAATGTGGTAGTAGACTTTACTAAATCTGTGTACGTGTGCAGATGTGGTTGTACTCTGTGTTCAGGCGGTGGAACTCTGGAACATTCCAAGTTGTAGAAGATATTGGTGCTAGAATGTTGAAGATACACCCTGGTATTTCTTATTCCGAACTTTATAAATTGGTATGTGAAGATTATGGTTTTCAATCTTCCGAAGAACAATTGGTGTTCAACGTTCTTCCCAGTAGTTTCTCGGAGAAGAATTTATTTCCAATCATAATTAACAACGATAGGGGAGTTGAATTTCTTGTTGAAAAACTTTATGTCGATCAAGAATTAGCGATGTACGTTTCGTCGAAAGCCCAAAAACGAGTTCAACAACATCGTAGCGTAAGACGGGATGGACGAAATATATCATTCGATTTGAATCTGTCATCCCCTACACTAATTCATCAGCTGTTAAAGCGTCAAGTCAAAGTAAAGAAAATGGGAGAGGGGGTAGTGTCGGTGTTGGGTCGAACGATCCTGAAGGCCCAGATATTCCTCCTGAAGGATGTGGTGTTCTTGTTGGTAACGAGGGAGAGATTGGTGAAGTGAGGTGTTTAGATAAACGCGTTGCGGCCGATTTATGCGACGAGGATACGAATTTATGCGAGGAGGATGGAAATGATTCTGATGATGGCGATAGTGTTGATTATGATTTTAACTGGTGGGACTTAGTTATAAGAAATGATTGTGAATATCCAGTGGATAAGGATGGTAATAGTGGATAAGGATGGTAATGAGGTTGACGATGATGATGATGATGATGAGTATAATGATGATGATGATGACGACGATGATGATGATGATGATGATGATGATGATGATGAGTATAATGATGATGATGATGACGACGATGATGATGATGATGATGATGATGATGATGATGATGATGATGATGATGATGATGATGATGATGATGATGACAATGACGACGATAATGATGATGATGATCATGATGATGATGATGCTGATGATGACGGTGACGAAGGTCTTGGTGCTGATGATGTTGATGATGGTTCTGCTGGGGATGGTGATTCCGAGTTGTGGGATGATTTGGTTAGGAACGACTCGGATGATAATGGAAAACGTGTTCATATAGTTGAAGGATGTTCTAGTGTACATAAATCACTTGACATTTTGAAAAAATTTGAAGGATTCGCTGTTGGTCAGTATTTTGAAGACAAAGATATTTTCAGGTTGGTGTTAGAGAACTTAGCGTTGAAGAACTCCTATGGTTTTCGTATAACTGATAACACGATTTTCTCATCTATTTCAAAGCCCATTGTGTAGCACTTTCGCATCGGTTGTATGCATTATTAGACATTTAGGATCATTTTAGCACTGGGTTTTGCTTCTTCTGCATTCTCTGGTGATTGAACAGGTAATGGATGCACTATGGACGTAAAAGGAGCATAATCGAGGACTTCGGAGTATACTGGACCGGAACAGAACGACTAAGGCATTTCTAGCTCGAGTTGCACCCGAACACGGCCGAGTCGAGTTTAAACACGGCCGTGCAAAAGAGAGGAAACGAAGACATTCTTACAGACAATTGACACGGACCGTGTCGAGTAAAACACGGCCGTGTTGAGACGCAACTCGCCCGTGTCCAGCCCGTGCAGAAGCGCGTAATTTTTATCAGATAATTGACACGGACCGTGTTCACCTCAACACGGCCGTGTTCCGTTTCGAGAAAACTTCCTATTTTGCATCCGGACTTCCGTTTTCAGCAAAGGAAGAAGCCCAGCTGCCAAGCAAATAAATAGGAGACGTCTTGGGCTTCACAAATCATCGAGAGATCACAGCAGAAGCCAGAGAACTCGAGAGAGAATCAAGACGGAGTTTCCCGGGAGCAGAGATTGAAGAA
>NW_010969839.1:553474-554201 GCF_000463585.1 Tarenaya hassleriana | reverse complement strand
CTCCATCTCAATCACAGGTAAGTCCTGACTCTGACATCAAATCTATGCTTGCACAACTTATGCAGGGTCAAGAAGCCATTCGCACCGAGATGCGAGAACATCAGCAGAAGACCGATGCTCATCTCAAACTAGTCGATAACCAGATAGCGCAACTTGCTGCCTCTGTCCCTTCGCGACCTCAGGGATCACTTCCTGGGAACCCGGAAGCAAACCCCCGAGAGCACTGTAACGATGTATGCTTGCGCAGCGGCAAAGAGCTCGTTAACCCTATCATCACATCTACGGAAAAAGGTCAGTACTCTAACTCTGTCCCTACATCTCTTCCTGACCCCATAGTTGTTGAAACATCGACAGAGATCTCGGGTGATGAAGAACGCGATGTATACATTCCACCGCCGCCACGTCCGCCTCCAGTTCCTTTCCCTCAACGACTCAGGAAAACTAAAGAAGACACCCAATTTGCTCGATTTGCTGACATGGTGCGTAAGTTGGAAATTACCATGCCGTTCCACGAGGTTATCACTCAGATGCCATCCTATGCTAAATTCCTGAAAGACATTCTCACAAAGAAGCGCGTCATCGAGAAGGAAACCATCACGCTTAATCCCGAGTGCAGCGCCATTCTTCAACACGATCTGCCACCAAAAATGTCGGATCCAGGTAGTTTCTCGATTCCCTGCAAACTAGGAAATGTTTCTATAGATCGTGCTCTTTGTGATTTAGGTGC
>NW_010969839.1:552333-553059 GCF_000463585.1 Tarenaya hassleriana | reverse complement strand
GATGGATGCTTTAGCCGATGAGGTACTCTTTGAATTTCGTGATTTCGATGCCCTCTCTATTGCTCTTCTTTCTGAACAGGGCTACAGTACCTCTACGGAGCCTCAAATCCACGCATACACAGCATTCCAAATTCATCTAGAGGACAATTCCAAATCATCCATCGAACATCAACGCAGACTTAATCCATCGATGAAAGAAGTCGTCAAGAAAGAGGTACTAAAACTTTTGGATGCAGGTATCATTTACCCTATATCTGACAGTCCTTGGGTAAGTCCTGTTCAAGTCGTCCCAAAGAAAGGCGGTATGACGGTGATCAAAAACGACAAAAATGAGCTGATTCCGACAAGAACAGTGACGGGCTGGCGTATGTGCATCGATTACAGGAAGTTAAATGCGAACACTCGCAAAGATCACTTCCCTTTACCTTTCATTGATCAAATGCTTAAACGTCTTGCTCTTCATTCCTATTTTTGTTTTCTTGACGGATACTCGGGATTCTTTCAAATCCCTATTCACCCAAATGATCAGGAGAAGACAACTTTCACCTGCCCTTACGGGACCTTCGCCTATCGGCGCATGCCATTTAGGCTCTGCAACGCCCCCGCTACTTTTCAACGATGCATGATGGCGATGTTGTGTTTCCTGGGATCTCATGAGCGAATCTAATTCCTAAGAGATCGATTCTAGGGTTTGCGCAGCGGATATAAAACAAAAATTTTAATGAA
>NW_010969839.1:551349-551583 GCF_000463585.1 Tarenaya hassleriana | reverse complement strand
ACAATGTTAAGGCCATCCGCAGTTTCCTTGGTCATGCCGGTTTCTATCGTCGTTTCATCAAGGATTTCTCCAAAATCACCAAACCCCTTACCGATCTCCTCTGTAAGGATGTCCCTTTCGTTTTCACTAATGATTGTCTTGCAGCTTTTGAGACGCTCAAAAAGGCGCTGATTTCCCCGCCCATCATTCAACCACCGGATTGGAATCTGCCCTTCGAAATTATGTGCGACGCCA
>NW_010969839.1:549594-550046 GCF_000463585.1 Tarenaya hassleriana | reverse complement strand
AACGCTAAAATCTACAAAGAACGGACGAAGAAATGGCACGACAAGCACATCCTCCAGCGTCATTTTCAGGTAAATGATCTTGTCCTTTTGTTTAACTCACGATTGCGACTTTTTCCAGGGAAGTTGAAATCCCGGTGGTCTGGCCCATTCAAGATCAAATCTGTATCATCAAGCGGTGCCATCGAACTATGGGATCATTCCGGAAGCTCATTCAAAACTAATGCTCAACGTCTGAAGCTCTACAACCCCGCTTTTCCATCGGACGCGAGAGGAGCCATCGCCCTCTCTGATCCCGCAGAGACATGAACCCTTGCCAGGTCCAGCTAACGACCTAAAACAAGCGCTTGTCGGGAGGCAACCCGATCCCGTATCCTTACTATATATTAGTTTTGTTATTCTCTTTCTTTTCTTTTTATTCTCTCTACCCGCTCATTGCTATATCTTCTCTCGTG
>NW_010969839.1:548999-549484 GCF_000463585.1 Tarenaya hassleriana | reverse complement strand
CCCGTGTTGATTTGAACACGGCCGTGTTCGTTTTTTTTGCGAATTTGACAGAGATTTTGCACGCCCCGTGTTCTTACTCAACACGGCCGTGTTCAGTTGCGAATTTTTGACAGAAAATCTGCACGGCCCGTGTTCTATTTCAACACGGCCGTGTTCGGTTTTGCAAACTTTTGACAGAGAATCTGCACGGCCCGTGCTCTACTTCAACACGGCCGTGTTCGTTTTGCGAACTTTTGAGACTTTGCACGGCCCGTGTTCTTCTTCAAACACGGTCGTGTTCAACTAATTCGACGGATCGACACGGACCGTGCTCGATCTGTACGGACCGTGTTGTTATTTTTTTTCGGCCTTTTTATTCCGTTTTCGCAGGACTCGGCCGTGTCATCTCCTCACAGCTGCCACCGCGCCCCACCACCGCCGTTCTCGCCGCCGTTTCCGCCGCCATACGACCACCCACCGAGCCGCTTCTTCCATCACTCCCCCCG
>NW_010969839.1:546291-547092 GCF_000463585.1 Tarenaya hassleriana | reverse complement strand
GCATTTTTCTTCGATCCTTGAGTACCGTGAGGGAGCACGCCATTCATTCACGCTAAGTATTCTTTTACCCCGTTCCCTTTTGGTTTCTCTCGCTGATTTTCCCTCTGCCCAAGGCGATTGACACCGCAGACGGTGTCTTGTTCTAGTCTAGGGGAGGATAGTCTGACAACTTGTTTTTCCCATTTTGACAGTCCTTAATGCATTTTAGCACATCATCTAGTAAATCTGCATAGAAAAACTGCAAAAACCCGATTTCAGGTGATCAGTTAGAAGATTCATGAGCGATAGAGTAGAAATCTCTTGAGAGTATAGATGAACCCGGCTTAGTTATCTAAGCGCCCGAATGAATTGTCGGACTTATCCGAAAAGGTAGCTTGACCTGAGGATTGATCTATAGGTTATGAGATGAGTCGTTGCCTAGGATGAAAGAGGGAACGAAAGCCTTCTAACCCAAGCTTATATGTTTCCCTAAAAACCGTTCCCCATTTGCAGGAATATTAGGCCCTATATAGTCTAGCGAACCCTCTTTATCTATCTTTATTTCTTTTGACTCGTTTAGACACACAGGCAAGTAGTCCGGGGGTGGCAGCAACCATCACGAGGTGAAAGTAAGTCCTGTTTCCAAAACCCATACCCTGTTCCTTTGACTCGTCTAGATACACAGGCAAGTAGTCCGGGGGTGGCAGCAACCATCACGAGGTGAAAGTAAGCCCTGTTTCTAAAACCATACCATGTTCTTACATTCGTTCCTCTTGATCATATCATGCATTCGTCCGACGCGAAAAAAAAAAGATATATATA
>NW_010969839.1:530541-544846 GCF_000463585.1 Tarenaya hassleriana | reverse complement strand
ATCGATAGGTTAGATTATTGGATAGTAGATTTAGGACTTGAGAGAGCCAAATCTGATATTAGAACTTGAGATCCCTGTTTAGAGCTCGATATTCGTAGATTCTTCATCCTTAGAAACAATCCCTGCGCGTTAAGGTTATCCCGAAGCTACGGTGGTTTATCTATCTGATTTTACTTAGTTTATTTATTACTTTATTTTCGGTATTCATCTATTCCATCTGTTATTTCCTGATCTGGTTCTTAGTCGAGTTTTGTTCTTAGTGTTAACTATTCCCTGTGTTCGACCCTGGTACTACAGTTGATCCGTACCCTTGCGGTATTCGCTGTATCTAGGATTTTTATTACTTGAGCTTATTTATACACCTAGATTTGCGTTATCAATAACGAAATCGTCGGCAGACATAATTGTGGCTCAATGTCCTGTTAAGGATTGTGAATGGATGATACGAGTAGTGAGAGACAAGGGCAGTAAACTTTTCTGTGTTCGTAAACATGTCTGCGTGCACACATGCAATATCGATGATAGGAACAAACTTAGTCGGTCGCCGTCTGCGAAATTCATAAGTTATATGTTGGCAGCAAAATTGCAAGGAACGACGACGTGTCCGAAGGCCAAAGATGTGGTGAATGAAATGAGGGTTGATCGTGGACTGAAAATGAGTTATTGGCAGGCATGGAAAGCAAGAGAAAATGCTGTCGAAATGGTCAGAGGATGTCCAAAAAACAGTTATAAATTACTACCGTCGTATCTTGTACTGATTAAAGAAGCAAATCCAGGTACTGTAACTGAGTATTTGGTAGATGATGATGGAAGCTTCAAATATGCATTCCTTGCTTTGGGACCATGCTTGACAGAATTTAGTGTGATGAGGAAAGTGATTGTAGTTGATTGTACATTCTTGACTGGCAAGTTCAAAGGTGCACTTTTGAGCGCAATCTGTCAGGATGGAAATGAACAGATTTATCCACTTCCATTTGGCATTGCAAATGGAGAGAACGATAGATCATGGGAGTGGTTTTTCTGTCAACTTGGTTCCTTCATCCCTGATACAGCGGATACGGTCTTTATTTCAGATCGACACGCATCAATATCAAGGGCTATTCGTAAAGTGTATCCTTCGGCCAAACATGGTGTATGTACATACCATTTGTCGAAAAACCTGATGACCAAGTTCAAGTGTAAGCGCGTCACACCTTTGTTCAAGGAAGCCGCACTGGCATTTACAAGAAGTCATTTTGATAGAGTGTTTGATCACTTGAGGAAGATTGATGAAGGAGTTGCTAAATATTTGGAGGAAATAGACGTCAGGATGTGGTCCCGGGCATATTTCGAAGGATGCAGATACAATATTATGACGAGCAATATTGTTGAATCGTGGAATTCTGTGCTGAAGGGAGCCAAAGATTACCCAATTGTACCTCTCTTCGAACACATTAGACAGACACTTACGCAGGCCTCCTCAACACTAAGACATCTCCCCTCTGTTGGGACATCATCGGATGTGCTTCTCCCAATCAACAATGATTGATTGTTGGGAAGAAATTCCAACATTTTGGTGACTGTGGCGTCCTCAACCTCATCTTGAAACTCAGTACATTGATTGGAAAGAGGGAGAATGTAGTGTAGAATACCACACCTCTTTTCTATCTAAGTCACCATGTCGTTATCAATTCTCTTGAAATAAAGACCCCATTTACCACCAAGTGGTGGAATTGACCCTTCATATTTTGAAAACATGTCGCCGAGTGGGGAGATTGTTTCCATCGCCCAGAGTTGAAGGCCGAGAATAAATCCATGGACCGTGTAATTTGTTTTGGTCAACTGTGTCATATCAAGCAAGTGAATTGACTCCAGTAGATGGACGAAGGACTTTCTGCCCCAGTTGGTTGCTTCAAACTCAGCCAAGTTGCTGACCAACTTCATATAACTCTTTTCAACTGGCCTCCTTTTCTCTTGAGGGACTAGAATTCCACAGACAATCACCAAATACTGCAACCTTCTTTTGTCATCCGCAGTCCAACCTTCCATGCTTCCAGGTAGCATGTCCAACAAGTCCTTTAGAGTAACATTCTTCTTTGCAAGCTGACCAAAACGTCCCTGGTCCTCACCCTCCATCACTATGTTCTCAGGATCCTTGTGGCAGAGCATTCCTGTGAGTTCCCTGAACTCCAACAAAGAAAACCTTAAAGGTTGACGCCCAAACATACACCACATCTCATACTTCTTTGTGATTACGATCCGTCGAGCTAGAATGTGGTGAAGCATAACTTTGGATATGGAAAATCCATTGTCAAATAGCCTGAACAAAAATCCAAAGATAGAAGCCCTCATTCCACCCCATTCTTCTTCACTCATGTTCCTTTTCAACTCTGACATGCAATTCCCAAACTTGCATACATCGTTCATATTTTTCTTCAAGTCTGGTTCTTCTCCAGCAGGAAAGTATCGTTTTACTTGTAAAACATCCATTGCAATCTGTCCAATACAATACACAACAAAAAAATCAGGTCTAAAACTAAACAAAACTTCAACAGAATACACCACCCTATATTGTCCGGACACTGAACAATCACAAACCGGATACAAAGCAATATACCGGACATGTATGAAGATATCCGAATAATATGTATATGATTAACCATCCGGATGAATTACCATCCGGATACAAAGCAATATCCCGGACATGTATGCAGATATTCGGATAATATGTATATGAATAACCATCTGGATGGAATAACCGGACATAAAAGCAATATGCACGACATATATTTAACATTCCGGATAATATGAACGGTCGAGCCTACGGGTTTATACCCGGACTATATACGACCGGGGATAAACCCTTACCAATCTTATAAGAGCACACAATGTATCCCGAACATGAAGTAACCGGATACTTCAACACAGCCCAAGGAACGTAGTCTACCTGTCCGGATACTACAGTGGGGAACGGAAGTCATACGTTACGGTAACCAATATTTAAATCTTCACCACGAGTACTTTACTGGGAACCCATTCACGTACAACCAAACCACAGCCTCTCTCGAAAAGGCGACATAGACGTTAGTAAACAACAATATTTTCGGAAAACATTAACTATGTTGCGAGACACGAATCACAATAACCACAAACACGTTAAAATTACCGAATAACATACTTTTTATGGAATTCGTGTGTCGCCGGAATTCGAGTGTCGCCGGGATTCGTGTGTCGCCGGGATTCTTGTGTTTCGCCCTACAATCGTCTTCACCTTAACTGTTCTTCGTGTTTTCAAAAATGAATTTTGGAGAGATAAACAAAATGGCGGTTCCATTTTGTTCTCGACGTGACGCCCCCGCTTCAGGGGCATTTTAGTTATAAAAAAAAGTATACTTTGCAAAGGTCACAACATTTTTGTCACACTTTGCAAAATATGTCATCTTTTTGTCACACTTAGCCAAAAACCCCAATAAACTACCTAGAAAACAATAGTAATATTTTTTATCTGAGTTTTCCAAGTGGAATTGAAAATTTAATGTTTTTACTTTAATTGTATTCTTTTTGGAAATGAGAAACACACACATAAAATTCCTTAATTTTGTTCATTTTCCTCCTCACCAGTTACATTACAAAATTAAATAGTATGTACCTTTTTAAGAGTAAATTAATATCAAAATACATATCATGAATTGATATAATGTGAATTTAAGAGTAAACTGTCATTCTCGCCATTCCCTCTCTCTCTCTCTCTCTCTCTCTCTCTCTCTCTCTCTCTCTCTCAAAACACAACAGAACACAAACACACAGAAAACACATGTCATACTTCAATGCTTCTTTCGGGCAAAATGTCAAAAAAAAATCATGGCCCTTTGATAAAAATAGAGGGACACTGTTTACCTAAAAAACGCAGCCTCACCTTTCCTTTCTTGAACACACAAAAATCTCTCTCCTCTCTCTCTCTCCCCAGACCAGGAAAAGGCAAATCCCACTTTCATTTCTCTTCCAACCTACTGGGTGTTGAGATTGCAAATACTAATCTAGTTTCCCACGTCTCATAAGGTAAGCAAATCGTTCTAAACCATGGAGCAAAAAGAACTCAACACATTTGCTTTTAGTTTTTGCTTTGAATCTGTTCATTTCTCTTTTCTGGAGCGTTTGCGGGTTCATAAATGTATCCTTTTTCCTTTTCTTGGTTTTGATTTTTTTATTCAAAAGTTTGGACCTTTTTTCATCTTGGATCTGATTTTGAACTCTCTCTCTCTCTCACCTAGGGTTTCAGACAAGCACAAAACCCCTTTGAGCTTATAACAACTTTGTTGCCTCTGTTGTTGCTTCTCTTTCTTCTTTCTGTTCTTGATTTGTTGTTCGTTGTTGGAAGATCAGAGCTGCGGAAATGGCGAGAGAGAAGATAAGGATAAAGAAGATAGACAACGTGACTGCGAGACAAGTGACGTTCTCGAAGAGAAGAAGAGGCATCTTCAAGAAGGCCGAAGAGCTCTCCGTTCTCTGCGACGCCGAAGTCGCTCTCATCATCTTCTCCGCCACCGGAAAGCTCTTCGAGTTCTCTAGCTCAAGGTACTTCACACACACACACATATATATATATATATATGTACATAAATACTGATTTGTTTGTGAGGGTGTGCCTTAAAGTTTAAATGTATTTAAAAAAAATCTCTGTTAAAGTTGAAAACTTTGTCAATTCACTGTGACTGTTTGTGTTTATGTGTATTTTTTAAATTCAAATTCAGAAGATCCTCGGTTAATGTTGAAAACTTGGTCAATTCACTACGATTATGTCAATGGCTTCTTTGTTACTTGTTCTTGCGTTTGGGGACTATATATTAATTGACACTTGAAATAGTTTTGAATACGTACATGATCCAATGAGGACATCAGAATCAAAATGCTGTAAATCTGTGTGTAGACGTGTATGTATATATACAGAGAGTGTGTGTGTTCGATTGTTAATTAGAGAAGTATTAGCTTCATAATAATAAGCTTTGAAGTTATATAACATTGTTTACCCATGTTTTGAACCTCTAAGCACCTATGCTTAATATGAAACTCTCGCTTCAATTTCCCAAAAGAATAATACATATTTATCTTATATACATATATATATATGTATGTATGTATGTATGTATGATAAAGCAGACGCATAGATACGAGATCTTGATATGGAAGATCACATAATCGCCAGCTTATAGCTAATCTCATTCAATCGATTGCACAATGCATGCATGCATGCATGAATGGATGCGTTGTTTGAGTTATAAGCGTATAAGATATATATATAGTGTGACATATAGAATTAATTTGCATTTTGTCAATGTGTGTTAGAATGAGGGACATCTTGGCAAGGTATAATCTTCATGCCAGTAATCTCAACAAACTTAATCCCCCTCTTGCCCTCCAGGTAATTAAATATTCCTTGTTTTTTTTTTCTTCTCATTCCTTGTACACGCATATATATATTAATATATATGTATGTCCATATGTAGTATGTGTGGATATAACCTTCTATATATGTCATCATTGTGAAATTTCATGTGTATATATATAGCAGGCATGAGATTCCTATACATACTTGCAATTAAACCCATGATCTACGGTATAAACTAGGGGTGTCAAAATGAGCTCAACTCGCGAGATGGTTCGTTATCGGTTCGTATTTTGGCGAGTTAAGTTAGCATTTCGAAGACTCGTTTTTAAACCAGCTTATTGATTCACCTGTCACAGCCGCAAACTCTTGTGCCTCGCGAGTTGATGTGTTTTAAAAAAAATTATATCTTTTTATGAATTTTATAAAAATTAATATTTAATTTAATTTTTTATTTACTACATATTTGTGTTTAATGTTTTAATATTTAAAATTAAAACTATCATTTATTTGATATTTTTTCATAATATAAATAATAATATTATAACTAGTTCGCGAGCCGCGCGAAGTAAGTGAGTCAAGTTGAGCCATAGATTTTTTTTTTTTCTCGTTTGAAAACAAACCTGATTATTTAGATCTCAAAACGAGCCAGCTCGTTTCGATTCAAACCAAATCGAGCCTACTTGGTTCGTTTGACACCCCTCTAGTATAAACCACTCGATGATCTAATCTGAAACCATTGAAACTAAGAATTAGCGTCAAAATCTAAATATTACATAATATTATTATGACTAATCTTAGTGAAATGCTATATAATAGCTTTTGTTTCCTGCAGCAGCCGGAGAATAGCAACCTGGCGAGACTGAGCAAAGACATTGAAGACAAAACCAGGCAGCTACGGTAACATTGATTCACATACAGATGTTGTCTGCATGCACGTGCGTGTATTATATATAGTCATATATATATATATATCGGTTTCTCTTTTGCACGTTCATATAAAACAGTCAACTGAGGGGAGAGGATCTTCAAGGTCTGAGCTTGGACGATTTGCAGCGGCTAGAGAAGTTGGTCGAATCCGGACTCGGCCGAGTTCGCGAGAAAAAGGTCGGGATTAGTTCGTACGATCAAAACATTAAATATATATATTAGGGTACAAAGAAGTATATTATTTGTATGGAAGTTTATCAAGTAGATCTTTACCCAAATTTGAGTGGTTCAATCGGTGAAACGGATGCGTAAAATGTATGTCCCGCTAACCTCAACTTTAGGGAGGGAGTGTATATTCTAAATCACATGGTTGGTCTTCGACCCGAAATTAGTTTAGACCATTCGATTACCGAAAACAAAAAGTTCATCATCTTTGTTTAGGGTATAATAGGGTTTCAAGATTGATTGATCGGACCACATGCCTGAATAACTTCGTTATAATTAAGAAATAATACTACAAATTCAAACCCATTTATGCATATGAAATTTATAACTAAGATTATACATGTATATATATGTACATGTGGCTTGTTTTAAAACACTAATATGCTTCATTGTGTTCTTCAGGGAGAGCGTGTTATGGGCGAGATTTCTTCACTTGAGAGGAGGGTAAGCATGCAAAAGTATATAAATTATGATTTTTATTTGTCGTCTTATTTATGTATATTACATGCAGAGTATGTATATATATACTATACATATTATATATATTATATATATGTCGATGACGAGTGATAAAATGCAGGGAGCTGAGTTGGAGGAAGAGAACAACAATCTGAGACAGAGGGTGAAACTGTTTTTTTTATTTATTTATTTAACCTTTATAGAATCATATACATTGCATGAGTTCCTTAACAAGAAGACAATGCATATCTGTATATAATATATACATACATTGGTGTAAGTGTGCGTGTACGTATTTTTCAACAGCTGATGATGTTAGAGAGAGGCAAAACGGCTGCGTTTAGGGAAGGGGAAACGGTAGCAGGAGTACAAGAAGGAATGTCATTGGAATCAGCTGTGACGACCAATGTCTCCAGCAGCAGCAGTGCTTCTCCTCTCGACGACGATTTCTCCGACACTTCCCTTAAACTTGCGTAAGCCCTTCTGTGTCCAATGCATATATATATATATATATATATATATATATATATATATATGTTCTTGTTAACAAGAATACGAGTGAGAATTTACCTTTAACCAAAAAAAGAAACGAGTGAGTGTGATTCGAATACTCAGGAATATCGGAGTATTTGGATTTGTATCCGTAAGGTTCGGGTATCTAAGATTACAGGTATCCGGATTACTAGTACCCGGAACAATGTTTAAGTATTTACGGGTATCCGAATTCGGGTTTATTTAATAAAAAAACAATATTTACGTAGAAAATTGTTAAAAAAAAGGAGTAATCGCATAAAAATGTCCGAACTTTTACAAAAATCCCAAACAAATACCCGAACTATAAAATTGTCATAGAAATACCTGAATTTTTCACAACTCTCATACAAATATCCAAACTTTTAAATTTTTTCCAAATCAAATATACATCCATTAACGTCATTAAACACAACTGCTGACTCAACAAAAAACTGCTAACTCAGCAAAAAAAACTGTTGACTCAGCAAAAAAACTGCTGACTCAGCAAAAAAATATTATTAAATATCCAAATATTCATCTAAATGTATATGTATTTAAATTAATATATGCATAGAAATTTATATACATATAATATATATTAAAAATAATATTTATATGTATATATATTAGTTATATATACACAATATATATATAACTAATATATATGTATATGTATATGTATATGTATATGTGTTAGTTATAATTGTTTTTATTTTAATATGTATATTATGTATGTATATAATTTAATTATAATTATTTTTATTGTAATATATATACATTAGTAATGATATATATATATATATATTGTAGTTATGTGTATATATGTTTTATTAATTATAAATAATTTTATTATATATATATATATTTATATGTGTGAATTTATATGCATATATTAATTTAAATACATGTAGATGAATACTTGGATATTTAATAATATTTTTTTGTTGAGTCGGCAGTTTTTTACTGAATCAACAGTTTTTTTTGCTGAGTCAGCAGTTGCGTTTAACGACGTTAACGGATGCGTGTTTGATTTGGAAAAAATTTAAAAGTCTGGGTATTTATGTGGGAGTTGTGAAAAGTTTAGGTATTTATATGACAATTTTATAGTTCGGGTATTTTTATGCGATTACCCCTAAAAAATGAAGGTGTATGTTATTATAAAAAGGGATGAATAATGGTCAAAATATGAGAAATATAGAATTTGTGAGAGAAATAATAATAAGTTTAATCTTTTAAGATAGTGTCGATAAATGACAAATCATTTAATCCAAAACAATTATTTTATAAAAATATTATAAAGATATAAGATATAATTAATTATAACAAAACTAATCTGATATCTAGGGATACCCGATTTTAAAAAAATTTATTATCCGGTCCGATTTGAATTTGGGAGTATTCTCGAATTCATATTTTGATTCAGATTTTAATGAAGGTGAGTACCCTAAAATCGGGTATCCACGAATATATCCCGGATTTTTTTGGATAATTTTGACCACCCTAAACAAGATAGGTTATGAATAATGATTTAGATTTTTCTCTGATTGATCTCGAACACTAATAGCATACGGCCATTTTCGTTGTTGAATCGATGCGTGTATATATTACAGCCTTTGGATTAGTACTATACATCATGAAATTTTAGAATATATGATTCTTGCCGCTAATAATGTTTGGTCTTACTGGTACCTAGTTTTGGTTGTCCAATATGCGTGCTGGTCGGTCGTATGTATAACATTTTTCTTTTATAAAAAAGATATCTGAAGTTATTGAATTATTTTTGTGAAACTAACTAATGTCATCGATTTTCTTTTTTGTGTTGTAGCCTTCCCTTTTCCATGTGAATCTTGAGATATGGCTGAGGGAGAGACTCCAGGTTGCCATGGAGGATTTTAAAAACCCTGAATTGGAGCTTTCCCTATGAGATATAGATCCCAACATATATATATATATATATATATATATATATATATGTTGGGATCTATATCTCATATCTTCGAAGATGTAAGCAAAATTTCCAGATGTTATTTTTTTCTCTATGGAAACAAAGAAATGAAGAAAGAGAATGGGCTGCGGATTTTCTCATATAATATTCATATTTTACATTTGCTTTAAATGATTTATTTTTATTTACGTGATAAATGATATAACTAATCACACCGTAATCCATAAACATCTAATAGCTAATTGAATTTACAACGCCATTTGTTAAATTTTCAGTCGGCAGCGTTTGGGAGGCGAGAAAATACAGAAAGAAGAGAGAAATCGTTTCTTAATTTGGTGGTTAACTTCTCAATCTACAGCAAGTGTTTATGTACATTTGTTTTTATCTGTTAAATCACAAACTAAACTACCAAGATCGATTCGTACAAAGTAGATATAGAATTCATTTGTGATTCAAATTTTTAGGTTTCAAAATTGGATTCCGATCAAAGGTATTTGAATTTCGAATCTCGCGTATTTTGTGGATACATATGAACCCGAACCAATTCGACTAGATATTATTATTAAAAAAATACACGAATTTGTAAAAAAAAAAAGGCTAGGGTTATAATACACAATTTTAAAACTTCAAATAAATATGACTTTTTACTAAATTTTATATTTAACCCTAATTTTCTTAAAAAATAATGAAATTAAATCTTCAATTTTTAAATGATTTAAAAAACTGTCAGAAAATCAAATTTTAAAATTTTCAATTATTTTAAATGTTTAAGGTATATTATAAAAGTTATTAAGAATTTCTATATTTTTATAAAAAAATTATAGTTTGATTATTTATGTTAGATTTTTTTTAAAGTTCGTGATTTAAAAAAATGGAAGAAGAGACCATAACTTACCACTTACCAAAAAGAAAGAAGAAATTCCAACATCAAAACTCACCATTTGAATCTATATATGATCTGTCTAATCCCAATTTAGATAATTTAATCGATAAAATAAAGACGCAAAATTTTAAATTTATTTTAATTCAGTCGAAGGTACGGGATATGAATTAAAATTAATTTTTAGTGAATTAAAAATATCGATTTTGAACGGTAAATAAATTCGGGATTCAAAAAATTATATATTTTTTTATAATATAAAAGTTCATCGTACCTTTGACATGATTATATCTCTTAAAAGACCAAAAAAACTCATATGAATATCTCTTCCCAAATGAAGACTCGAATTCAGGTTGGAAAGGTGTTTTGTTCCCTTCATTACCGGTTGAGACACTCAATCTTATAAAAAAAAGTGTTTACAACTATGATTATCCAAATTTCACCTGTCCATTATACCTTCCACTATATTTACATCTAATGTTTAGAAGAAAAAAATTTCTTATTGGAAACCCTAAACCTAAACTCTATATATATATCCATGGAGAGAGAGTCCCCAAATGTATCAATGATTCCATCTCGCACCAAATATTTGTTACCATGACTTGGCCAAGTTCGGCGGATACTACATTTGAAAACACCAACAACTAAGGATAATTTCATAAGATATAGTTCCATAGTTTCGAGATAAATCACGAACAATTGCGTAATTCTTAAAAAAAATATCAAAGGTAACTACGAAATTTTAAGGGGAATTTAAAGATTAATATCTAAATTTGCCAAATTTTCATAAATAAAACATTGACATTATTTTTTACCTTTTAAAATCACAATTTTAATATTAATATTCAAATAAACCTAAATTTTATAAATCACGCTTAAATTTAACCATGAACATTGACATGATAACTTGAATCAAGTGCGGACTTATATAAAAATAGGTGGTGTCCCTTGTCTCCATAAGTTTTGTATTTTTTGTTTTTTTTTTTGGGTTAAATGACTCTATAAAGTATAAGGTTTGGATTTTTTTAAGGGAAAATCCCCAAAAAAATACTGAACTTTACAATTTTGACAAAAAAACACTAAATTTTAGTTTTTGTCAAATAAACATTAAACTTTTTAAAGCAGTATAAAAAAACACTGAACTTTTTAAATGATCCAAAAAATACATAAACTTTTCTGCGATTATCAAAAAAACACTGAACTTTTTTAGTGATCCAAAAAAATACATGAACTTTTTCCGATTGTAAAAAAAACTAAGTAAAATAATCTGACGTGCTTGCATCTAATTGGGTCACGTCATTCATTTTGTTTATTTTGACAATCGTAGAAGAGTTAAGTGTTTATTTTGTCAAATTTAAAAAATTTAATGTTTATTTGATAAAATAAAAAGTTCAGTGTTTTTTTGTCAAAATTGCAAAGTTCAGTGTTTTTTTTGGGATTTTCCCTTTTTTTAATTATTTTAAGTTAAATATTTTCATATTTTTCAACATTATCTCAAAAAAAGTAAATTTATTATTATTTATCTCTTATTATCTCTCTTTATCTTATATTTTTATAGTAATCCATTCACTTTTATAAATACACCTTCATTTTTTTTGAAAATTTTATATATAAATATTGTTGTTTTTTCTTAAATAAATTCGGATCCGAATATCCACGAATACTCGAATATTATTCTGGATACCCGTACCCATGTATTCGTAAACCAAAAATTACGAATACAAATCTTATAATTAAATATCTAATTTTTTCGGATATCCGATCTGTATCCATCCCTACTGAAAAGACTTAACAAAGTAATCCCTTATCTTGGTGAGCACGAAAAAAAGTCTACTCAAAGCTGCCAATATGAGGTGATCGTAACACACTATATAAAAGTCGTGATTGATGCATTCTAGATCATAAAGAGATACCACTTCCTCATAAATTTATCTTGAATCGAAATACATCGATTTTTTACTCGTGCAAAGGAACTATTTCTTGGCAACTTGGACAACTTATGTGTTCATCAACGTCCGATCGTGAGATATCGACCACACGTTATCACGTCATATACTACGTAATAAATAAATAACATATCATATATTTTTTTTGAAAAAATTAATAGTAAATATAAGATTAGATTTTAATAATATAAAATATAAAAAAATAGCTGATTTAACGTATCTTATAAATATTTTTTTCAAACCTTGATACAAGTACACAGTCTTCCGATTGAAGGATGTTACTCGGTCTTGGATTGATGCAGCGTGTGGAGGTGACATATATGACATCCCTGTTGGATTTGGGTTTATTTGATAGAATCAAAACGGGCCTAGCCCGTGAGAAGTCCGGTCCGTATAAATTTAAATCTGCAGAATATTAAGAGAATATTCTTATTTGAATTTGAAATTCAAATTCAAATTCAAATTTGATTCAAATCCGCAGAAAATCTATCAAATATGATTAAGATAAAATTGAGATAATATCAAGATAAAATCAAATTTGAATTCCTGAAATTCAAATTGATTTATTTTGAGATTCTCCCCTCTACTATAAATAGGGGTCTTGGGTTAGCTCATAAAATACACAGAAAAGAAACAAGCATTCTAGAGAAAAAGAGCATTCACATATTTGCTCATATCTCTCTCTGAGTTCGCTCGGTATTTGGAAAGCTTCTTCCAAATACGCGGTCGTTGTATCCTGGGAGTTCACCGTGCTCCAATAGCCTCGAAGCTTTAGAGGTGGCACGGAAATCGAACTTAAGGAAACTGTGTTTCACATGCCTCGACAAAATATTCTTTTAATTTTAGGTACTTATCTGGAATCGCTCGAATTGCCGGAGTTTTGCTGTCGTCAACAACCGCCATCCCCAACAGTCTTAAGTTCGATATGGTTAACACGAGGCAAACTTCTCGTGTAAGTGCCTAAATCTCCTTTTAATTTCGGTATAAAACCTCACACGAATTTGGATCTAAAACCAACTAGGTTAAAAAAAAAGTGTTGGAAAAAAAAACCAAATAGTTGTTTTGTGAAGCCCAAATTGAGTTTAAGGCCCAAATTTAAAATTGAAGCCCAAATTCAAAGAGATTAATTGAAAAGCCCAAAAGAGTAAGCCCAAATTGAAAAGTTTAGTCTTGGTCCAATTTGAAGAGATTAATCTAAAAGCCCATAAGAGAAAACCCAATATATTTAAAAGTGTTTTGTGAGGAAAAAAAAGGAATATTATTATTTATCTTTTTTGGAAGAAAAGAAAAAGGTTAAACAAAATCGGAAGTAACTTTTCCTGTAAATTGGGGAAGCAAGCTTTGTCTTAGCGGGCCGGGTTTGAAGAGGAAGCCCTTTATACCCTCCTCATAGTAAGGACGTGGGAATCGGGGTGAACCCTCCGGCTATCACTAGAAGCGAGCAAAACCAATTTATAAGTTAAGTGAAACTCGGTTTAGTTTATAAGCTTTGTGAAAGCTAACAATGATTGGATTTATTCAACAGATCATTGATAATCCAAAAAATCCCATGGATTCAAATACTGCTCCAGGGAATGAGATTCCTGCTATGGATATCGATGAGAATCCTCATATAGCGGAGGTTACGAACCCCGTTAATCATGATGTTGTTGGCACAGATATGAATAATCAAGTGCCAAACGTTGCGAACGTTGTCCTACCAGAAATGCCTTCGGTTGTTGCGAACTCCGAAAACCAGGCAATTCCTATTGTGCCTATCGGCCCGGCTGAGAGACCTGAACAATTTAAGGGTCAAAATTTCAAACGCTGGCAACAAAAGATGTTGTTTTTCTTAACACAGCTTAAGTTGTCACGGTACCTCACTGAAGAGGAACCACATGTCTATTATCTCCATATGATTCGTGAACGTATCTGATCAACGCCGTTATAATCATCCGGTTAAAGACGACGTTTGACGCAGTCAAGACACGACACTCCTCATATCAGATACTCTAGACATCTCAGGTCTGAGGATCCAAGAACGAACCGCTGTATGAGATTCAAGT
>NW_010969839.1:498835-523437 GCF_000463585.1 Tarenaya hassleriana | reverse complement strand
CCTTCGGTTGTTGCGAACTCCGAAAACCGGGCAATTCCTATTGTGCCTATCGGCCCGGCTGAGAGACCTGAACAATTTAAGGGTCACAATTTCAAACGCTGGCAACAAAAGATGTTGTTTTTCTTAACACAGCTTAAGTTGTCACGGTACCTCACTGAAGAGGAACCAATCCCAGAGGAGGGCAATGCCCAATCTCTAGCTAGTTGCCAACAATGGAAACATAACAATTTCATGTGTTGGAACTTTGTGCTGAACGGTTTGGATGATTCATTGTATGGTGTTTTCTCCAAATATGTTACAGCCAAGCAACTTTGGGAAGCGATTGATCATAAGTATCGGGTCGAAGAGGCTGGCCAAGGGCGAATGGTGGTAGCCAAGCTCCTAAACTACCGTATGGTAGACACAAGGAGTGTTGTGGAACAAGTAGATGAATTGCAAATCATCTTCCACAACTTGGTAGGAGAAGACATCATGGTAAATGAACGGTTCCAGTTGACAACTCTGATTGAAAAATTGCCTCCCTCCTGGACGAGTTTCAAGAATGACCTGAGGCAAAAACCTAAGGACATGTCTTTGAAGGATTTACATCGTCGTGTGAGAATCCGGCAGGAGTCTCAACCTATTCTTAAAATGAATGGCCAGTTTGGATCCAAGGCAAATGTCGTTGAGATGACTAAGGCCAAAGGGATTAAAAAGCGGAAGATTGATAAGAATGTCAACTCCAAGAAATTCAAGGGGAATTGCTACATCTGTGGCAAGGCTAGACATCTGGCGAAGGATTGCTACCATCGCAAGGAAGGTGCCTAGAAGAAAATTGGGAATAAGACCCAAGCTCATGTAACTGAAGTAGAAGATGGGGAGTCTGAGTTCGTAGCAGTTGTATCAGAAGTGAACATGGTCGGAGATAATCCGAGAGAATGGTGGATTGACACTGGAGCAACCCGCTACATTTGTGCTAACAAATGGATGTTCACCTCCTATGACACTGTCACCGGAGAAAGCTGCTATATGGGAAACTTTGCTGCATCCAAAGTGGAAGGCAAGGGTTCAGTCATTTTGAAGATGACATCTGGAAAGAAGCTGACACTCACTGAGGTTCTTCATGTACCAGACATTCGCAAGAACCTGCTCTCTGGATCTGTGATGTCAAAGAAAGGCTTTAAGCTTGTGTTTGAATCTGAGAGAGTTGTAGTGTCAAAAGATGGTGTGTATCTAAGTAGAGGTTATCTAGCAAATGATATGTTCAAGATGAATGTAATGACCATTTGTAACACCAATGCGGCAAATAATATAACCGCAAATGATATTAATAAAGCTTCTACTTCTTCTGCTTACTTGAATGAGTCAAGATTATGGCATGGTAGATTAGGACATGTGAATCTTAAGTCTATGCAAAGATTAATGTCTTTTAATCTGCTACCAAAATTTAAATTAGACAAAGACCACAAGTGTGAAATCTGCATTGAAGCGAAATTTGCTAAGTCTTCGTTTAAAAATATTGAACGAAGTACTGAACCTTTGGAATTGATACATACAGATGTATGCGATTTGAAATACGTGCAAACCAGAGGCGGAAAGAGGTACTTCATTACTTTTATTGATGATTGTACTCGGTATTGTTATCTCTACTTAATGAGAAGTAAAGATGAGGCAATAGAGATGTTTAATCTCTATAAAAACGAAGTTGAAAATCAACTTGGAAAGAAAATCAAAGCTTTGAGAAGCGATAGAGGAGGTGAATATGAATCACCTTTTGCGCAATTGTGCGAAAATCATGGCATCATTCATCAAACTACAGCCCCTTATACGCCAGAACAGAATGACATTGCTGAACGCAAGAATAGAACGCTGAAAGAGATGATGAATGCTATGTTAATAAGTTCTGGATCTCCTCAGAACTTGTGGGGGGAAGCAGTGATTTCTGCTAATTTTGTATTAAACAGAGTGCCCCACAAAAGGCTCGACAAAACACCCTATGAGTTGTGGAAAGGCAAATCACCTAGCTACAAATACTTGAGAGTATGGGGTTGTCTGGCTAAGGTTCCTATCCCTATTCCTAAACGAACTAGGTTAGGACCAAAGACAATAGATTGTGTGTTTGTTGGTTATGCACACAATTCGAGTGCTTACCGATTCTTGGTGTATAAATCAGATAATTCTGAAATACATGCGAATACAGTCGTTGAATCAAGAGACGCTTCATTTTTTGAAGATGTATTTCTCTACAAGACTCGGATAGAATTAGATCCAAGTGGTATGGAATCTCAAAGAATTCATGAATCTTCTAAGCAATTAGAGGAAGAAGATGAAGAGCCTAGAAGAAGTAAAAGGGCAAAGAAACCGACTTCTTTTGGTTCTGATTATCTAACGTTTATGTTGGATAGAATTAGATCCAAGTGGTATGGAATCTCAAAGAATTCATGAATCTTCTAAGCAATTAGAGGAAGAAGATGAAGAGCCTAGAAGAAGTAAAGGGGCAAAGAAACCGACTTCTTTTGGTTCTGATTATCTAACGTTTATGTTGGATAAAGAACCACAGACATATCAAGAGGCTATGTCATCTCGTGAAGCTCCTTATTGGAAGGAAGCAGTGAAGAGTGAGATTGAATCAATTCGACAAAATCACACTTGGAAACTTGTGGATCTTCCACAAGGGTGCAAACCATTGGGTTATAAATGGGTCTTCAAAAGAAAGATGAAACCGGATGGTTCTATTGAAAAATACAAGGCGAGACTTGTAGTCAAAGGTTATAGGCAAACTGAGGGTGTCGATTACTTCGATGTTTACTCTCCAGTCGCTCGGAAAACATCCATAAGGTTTATTATAGCCTTGGCAGCCTTACATAATCTAGAATTACATCAGATGGATGTAAAGACTGCATTTCTAAATGGTGAACTGGAAGAAGAAGTATACATGCTTCAACCTGAAGGGTGCAGAGTGCACGAACAAGAGGGAAAAGTGTGTAAACTTGTGAAATCATTGTATGGACTTAAACAAGCTCCGAAACAATGACATGCGAAGTTTGATAGCGTAATGTTGTCAAATGGATTTCGAGTCAACGAGGTTGACAAGTGCATATATGTCAAAGGTAATGAGACATAATTTGTGATTATCTGTCTTTACGTAGATGATATGATCATTACTGGTAGTGGTGATAAGGTGATTAAAGCTACGAAAACCATATTATCAAATCACTTTGACATGAAAGACTTGGAAATAGCAGATGTAATACTTGGTATGAGAATTATCAAGACACAAGATGGTTATGCGTTATCCCAAAGTCATTATATAAAACAAATCTTAGAGAGGTTTGACAAAGATGGAAATTCTGAGGCCAGAACTCCAATTTATGTTAATTTTCATTTGAAAAAACATCACGGTGAGGGAGTTCAACAATTAGAATATTCCAGAATCATAGGAAGCTTAATGCATCTTATGAATAGTACAAGGCCGGATATTGCTAATACCGTGAATAGGGTTAGCAGATATACGAGCAATCCAAGTTGTGATCATTGGAAGGCCATAATTAGACTCCTTAGATATCTAAGGTATACTGAGAATTATGAACTGCATTATACAAGATATCCAGCAGTATTAGAAGGATATTCTGATGCGAACTGGATCTCAGATTCGAATGAGAATAAATCCACAAGTGGATATATATTCGTTATTGGTGGAGGTGCTATTTCGTGGAAATCCTCTAAGCAAACGTGTATTGCAAGATCCACTATGGAATCAGAATTCATAGCTTTAGACCTTGCTGGTGAAGAAGCTGAGTGACTTCGAAACTTTCTTGAGAATATTTCTATATGGCCTAAACCGGTGTCTGGAATTTGCATACATTGCGATAGTCAGTCTGCAATAGGAAGGGCAAAAAGCCATGTGTATAAGGGAAAGTCGCGACACATCCGCAGACGACATAACTCTGTTAGAAAATTACTAACAGATGGTGTCATATCTATTGATTTTGTGAGATCAAAAGATAATTTGGCTGATCCTCTGACCAAAGGCCTTAACAGAGATCAGGTAGAAATATTATCGAGGGGAATGGGATTAAAGCCCATAGAATGACAAACCACCATGATGGCAACCCAACCTATCTGGACAAACCACCAGTGTTAGGTTCAATGGGACAACCGAATTGTGGGGGGGTCGATGGGATCTCTCGAGACCGATGTCTCTTCACATTCCTATGATAAGAGTGATACAAATTGGGAAGGTTGAGTTTATACTCTTAAAGATTCTCTTATCTCCTACGAGAGTGGAGTATATTGAGATACTCTCAAAGAGAAATCTCCTATATCAAGTATGAAGTGGGCCGCTTCTATGAGAATGACATAAGGGCTAGTTCTCTAGAGTATTTGATGAAATCTACCAGGTGTTGTCCCATGGCCATAATGAGCGCAACAAATGGACTAATGAGAGAGAGAGGGGGTGCTGCGTGAGTACTGTTGTCTTGGTGTATACAAAAGCTGAATAGTTCAAGACATCGCGTTCACTGTTTAGCAAGTACATCCGATAGTATTTCACTACGGAAGGTTCAAAGGTAAAACTACCTTTCCGGATACAGTAAACTCTCGATGAGCAAATTTTGCATTGCACATCATTTGTATTAGTTGCATGAGATGCATTTAGGTTCACCTAACTCAAGGTCCTATTTTGATTCTTGTGGGGGATTGTTGGATTTGGGTTTATTTGATAGAATCAAAACGGGCCTAGCCCGTGAGAAGCCCGATCCGTATAAATTTAAATCTACAGAATATTAAGAGAATATTCTTGTTTAAATTTGAAATTCAAATTCAAATTCAAATTGGATTCAAATCCGCAGAAAATCTATCAAATATGATTAAGATAAGATTGAGATAATATCAAGATAAAATCAAATTTGAATTTTGAAATTCAAATTGATTTATTTTGAGATTCTCCCCTCTACTATAAATAGGGGTCTTGGGTTAGCTCATAAAACACACAGAAAAGGAAACAAGCATTCTAGAGAAAAAAAAGAGCATTCACATATTTGCTCATATCTCTCTCTGAGTTCGCTTGGTATTTGGAAAGCTTCTTCCAAATACGCGGTCGTTGTATCCTGGGAGTTCACCGTGCTCCAATAGCCTCGAAGCTTTAGAGGTGGCACGGAAATCGAATTTAAGGAAACTGTGTTTCACAGGTCTCGACAAAATATTCTTTTAATTTCAGGTACTTATCTGGAATCGCTCGAATTGCCGGAGTTTTGCTGTCGTCAACAACCGCCATCCCCAACAGAATCAACCCTATAATAAGAGTTACTTGGATTGGATTCAACCCACAAAACCCATATAGTCCCAATTAATCCATTTAATTAGCCTAATTAATTAAAAAAACTCATTGGTGCATGATCAAATGAAAAAAGTGTTATAGGAGAGTCAAACACCTTGAATGTGAGGTCAAGTTTATAACAAAACTTTTTTTTATTACAATAAATAAAAAAAATCATTAGAGAGAATATATTCACAAATTGCAAAACCTATATATATACACATAGATATGTATGTATCATCATGCATGGAAAACGTTGTATGAACGTCTTAAAATAATTTGAGTGGAACCAAAATTTATGTAATAATCAAATAACTGTAATTTTTATAAAATAAAAAGTTAAATCGAAAATAGTTTAATCGAAAACGAAAATATCACTATGAATATTTAGAAATATAAAAATAATTAATACAAATATTTTTGTCAATGAATAATTTATTAAATTAGGAGTGCGACGGTTATTACATATAACCCAAAAAACTCCAAAAAATTAATATTGGACTGTGTAGAAGTTAAAATAAAGTTGTTAGTCGAAAAGTTTAAAATTATTCTTATTATTTTTTTCAAAAAAACCATATTATGTACACATATATCCTAATAATTTCTACATTACAGTGTCATAAAGGCAAACCTTTTTTTTTTTGGCCAATGTTACATTCAAAGAGAGCGTGAATCATCTCGACTACAGTTTGCATCTCACTTTCTTTGGTTAACTCTCTATTTATCGTTGCTAACTGAGGTTGGACAAGTCAACGAATTGAGTTAATATTTTTTTTCCTTTGTGTAATATTAATATATAATGCCACAAAATAATTTTAAATTTTTTATGTAAACATATATAAAAAAAATTAAACAAAAAAAACATATATAAAAATGATAAAAAAAGAAAAAAAGAAAAGAATTACGATATAATCCATGTCCGCCCGCTTCTTCCGCCGGCTAGTATTATCGGCGGGGGGTGGCCCTTATGCCCCCCCGCTTCTTCCGCCGGCTAGTATTATCGGCGGCGGTTGTCCTTGCAAACAGAATCTCTCTCTCTCTCTCTCTCTCTCTCTCTCTCTCTCTGTGGAGATCTTTGTGTTTCCTGCTTCTCCGAAGCAAATGTGAGCATCGGTGTTCTCCGAATCTGGTAGCTGTTTTTTTTTTCCATCGGATTTCACATCGAATGCCCTAAAAGAGAAGTTTCCGATCGCAGTATTCAATTCTCCAACAGTGAAATTGGAATAAAGGGTTGTCGTCTGCTTCGTTTCGTCCTTCGACCCTGTTCTCTGCTCGTTGGAATCTCCTCCAGATGAAGCACTTTCAGCTTCCGCAGCATCTCCATCAGCCGCAGAGAACAGCACTCGCCGGCGTTTTCGTGCTTCTTCTCCCGATTCTCTCGCCGAATCTCTTCAGCCCTCTGGGTCGCTCGTTTCCTTCTCTCTTCTCTGTCAGTCTCTCTCTCTCTCTATATATATATATGTATGTATACATATATCTGTTTAATCTGTTCATATGTTGGTGCCCATCTTTATCTCCATTGTTGTTGGTATATTTAGGGAGAAATCATTGCCCTTTGGTGTAGTGATAAACTCCAGATGATTCCTTTTGGTCTTAGGGAAAATGTAGTGGTTTCAGATTTCATATTTTGAATCTTGGAGGTGAAGGATATGCGTGGCATTTTGCAGGAATGGAATGCTCCGAGGCCAAGACATCTACGCCTACTCGAGGGCGCTCTTAGTCGAGAAATCGTATGTGGGTTTCCTCGGAATCTTCGAGAAAATGGCTGAAAATGATCATGATGTTGTTCATTTTTTTACCTCATTTTTGTTCTTTCTCCAATGATATGCAGCCGATTAGACAACAAGTTGAGTTATGGTCTCCTTTGCCCGATCAAGGATGGAAGCCTTGTACTGAATCTTATACAGTGTCTTGTAAGTTTCGAATGAAATCGTTTTTCTCTATACGTAGTTTATATACTCGTGTCCTAAGTGAGATATTGCCTTGGACAGTGACGATTTTTCATTGATGGACTTGACATTGTTTTACAGCACTTTCAGAGAAGTCTCAAGGGTTTCTTCAGGTGTTCCTTGACGGTGGATTGAATCAACAAAGAATGGGGGTGAGTTTAGATAGAGGATTCACACTGCAGGACTTTACCTGGCTTTAGTCTATTTATTCAAAAAGTTGATAGTGATCTTGCTCCCGAATTCTCCTATTAATTTCATTGCTCCTGCAGATATGTGACGCGGTTGCAGTTGCCAAGATTTTGAATGTTACACTTGTGATTCCACACTTTGAAGTTAATCCTGTCTGGCAAGATTCTAGGTAATTTGTTTATATCTGTTTCTGAAACGTAGATGCCAGTTCCTCCTGGTAGTTGTTGATCCGTTCTCTTTTATTTTTCCAGCTCGTTCACGGATATATTTGATGTGGACCACTTCATTAGCATCCTTAAAGACGAGGTACAGATTGCTAGAGAGCTGCCCACATCCTATGCTTGGAGCACACGTGAGTATTATACCACGGGTATACGATCTACGAGGATTAAGACTGCTCCTGTTCATGCATCAGCGAGGTGGTATGTGGAAAATGTGTTGCCAGTTATTCAGAGGTTAGTAGCTTCTCAACTCAGAAATCTTTTCGGAAGAAATATCTGAAAATGTGGAATGTAGCATGATGCTGAAACATGCTTTGTTAAGATCTGAAAAAAAGGGTGGGGTATATGACTATTGGTAAGAACCCAGTTGGAGCCTGATGCAGAGAATTGTGTGAATTATCACTTTATAATCATAAGTGCTTCCGTTTTCTTTAGGAGCTGAGAAATCTACATTATACTTTTTTCAAGGCAATTTAACCGGTAAGAACCCTTCATTCTTTGCCGCAGCTATGGGATTGCTGCCGTTGCTCCCTTCTCTCACCGTTTGGGATTTGATAATTTGCCCGAACATATACAACGGTTACGCTGTAAAGTCAATTTTGAGGCACTAAAGTTTGTTCCTCGTATCTGGGAACTGGGAGACGCTCTTGTGCATCGACTTAGACACCCTGCTTCCATCTCCAAAACTTCAGGAACTCAGCCGCAGAAAGACAGAGTAGATATTATTGCAAAAGCAAGAGCTGAAACTTTCGCTGTGCTACATCTTCGTTTCGATAAAGTATGATGATGATTCTTTGACGTTATTTCTTTGTAGTTTTAACTGGTATCTTCTTTATTATGCTTCTGATTTCATTTGTTCGTTGCCCCTCTTGCAACCATCTTTGTGCAGGATATGGCTGCTCATTCAGCCTGTGACTTTGGAGGCGGTAAAGCTGAAAAGTTGGCTCTGGCAAAATACCGGCAGGTGATTTGGCAAGGAAGAGTATTGAATTCTCAGTTCACCGATGAGGAGTTACGGGGTAAAGGACGTTGCCCTTTAACTCCGGAAGAAGTCGGGTTGCTTCTTGCAGCTTTGGGCTTCAACAACAATACCCGCCTCTATCTAGCTTCACATCAGGTTCTTATTTTTTCCTTTCTTCTCAAATCTGACATTTCCCATCACATTGCTGTTGTAAATTTGATACTCCCTTTGTTGATAGGTTCATAGTTGTTCACTTGGCAAGTTTTGAATATAATGATATATCATTGCAGGTATATGGAGGAGAACAGAGAATTTCGGCTTTGCGCAAACTATTTCCGGAGATGGAAAACAAGAAGAGCCTCGCCTCCATGGAGGAGCTGGCCGATGTAGAAGGCAAAGCTTCGTTACTCGCTGCAGTAGATTATTACGTGAGCATGAAAAGCGACATCTTCATCTCTGCATCTCCCGGGAACATGCACAACGCTCTGGTAAACCCCCCCAAAAAAGAAAAAAAAACTCCTCATCGGACTCGCATTCATTGCTTCTCGACCTGTTTTTGCATATCGTGTAACGGGTCTTGACCAGTTTTAAGCGAAGCATCAGCTAATCCGAGGTCTCAGAACATTAACTTCTCCGGGTTTTTTCTTTTCCCAGCTTGCGCATAGAGCATACCTGAATCTAAAGACGATAAGACCGAACATGGTACTGTTAGGACAGTTGTTCCTGAACAAGAGCATTGGCTGGCCTGAGTTTGAGCGTGCGGTTGTGAATAGTCACAAGAACAGGCAAGGCCAGATTCGGATTAGGAAGGAGAAGCAGTCTATTTACACTTACCCTGCTCCTGATTGTATGTGTAAAGCCTCAGCTTGATTCTTCTCTCAATTTTGGTTTCAAGTTATGCTGCAACAGTTCACTGAGGAATTTTGCTGATATCTCCTAGTATTATTTTTGGAGATATTGTGGTGACACGTTTTTTTTTTCTATGTGATAATTAGATTAGAAATTAACATTTTCGTTTCAATATGTATATTATACATTATTCTTTTTTATCAATTTTATTTTATCGACCGTGGATTATTTTTTTAAACCTTAGACAAACAAAAGACGGGTAAGAGAAAAACACATTATATATTTATTTTGTAAACCTATTAACTTTGTTTTTCTACAAAACAACATCAAAAAACGATTTTTTAACCTAAATTTCCATTTTCGAAAGCTAAAAATTAACAATGAATATTTTAGATTTCAAATCTATTTTTTTTTTGTTTTGATTATCGATTTTAAAAAAATATTTTATTCAATTTTATATCTGTTCAAATTTGGTTCGAAATATTCGTTTTCTAATTTTTTTATTTGTTTTTTTTATTCCAATGCTTTGGTATTTGATTTGTTTTGTTTAAAAATTTATGTTTAAATATTTTTAAAATTCAATTTGATTCACATAATTTTAGATATTATTCAATTTTATCAAAGCTCAACCCCACTTATATAAAAATATAATATTTGAAGTGTGGCAAGAAAGCCATAAACAATGAAGAGGAAATTCCCCTTTTCAAGCTGTATATGGCAGACCACCGCCTTCCTTGCTGAGTTTCCAACAGGGTACGACTGCCAATTTCGAGTTGGAGAGAGAACTCAATGATCGGGATGCAATGATAGTCGAGATACGGGAAAATCTGGCTAGAGCACAGAATCGAATGAAGCAATATGCAGATGCATCTCGTCGTGATCAAGCATTCAACCCTGGGGATTGGGTCTTCTTGAAGTTACGTCCCTACCGCCAGCATTCGGTGACTCGCCGCAATTTCCTGAAGTTAGCAGCCCGATTTTTTGGTCCATATGAGATCTTGGAACGGATCGGACCAGCCGCCTATCGTCTCCAGCTACCACCGACTGCCAAGATTCACAATGTCTTCCATGTGTCTCAATTCAAACCGGCTCATGGTAACACGTTTCTTCCAACCCCTTTACCTCCTAATATTACAGCGGATATGGAGGTCACATTGGAGCCTGCCAAGTTGCTGGATTTTCGCTATAATCCAGGGAAAGGCTTAAAAATTCAAAAAATCCACAGGCCGCCAAGAGGTGCATCCTCTCGTCCCCTCATATTAGCAAGAGAGAGCAATTTTCTCCGCTCGACTGCATCGCCGAAGATGAGGAAGCTGAATCGCAGATCCAAGGATTCTTCAAACCCCGCCGTTGCCGGCGCTGGTGCTCCGGATGTTACCCAGCAGCAGTCGGAGAAGAGGATTCGAGATCTGGAGTTGGAGAACGGTGCTCTCAAGGTTCTTCCTCTTCTCCTGTTCGATTCGAGTTTCCATTGTGGAACTTTTTGCTGGATATTTGTCTTCGCGGTGTGGATTCAGCTATTCGTTGCGTTTATAGATTTTTTTGGGAAATGTTTTCTCCATGAATCGTTTGTGTTCATCGGCGATTCTTACTGGGATTTAGTGCTACATGCATGTTGCTTCGTGGCTCGAAAAATTATCCATGTTTAGACTGCATTTCTACTGGAATTTGGTGCTTAGATGTTGTTCCTATATTGAAAAACCACGTTGTCTGTTGCTTCGATTGGAATTTCATTCTTGGAATGTCTTTTACTAGAATCTGGGGCTTAGCTGTTGTTATTAGCTGGAAAAATCGTGTATAATCGTTGTCATTTCATTCTAGGATTGGCTTTTGAGAATTTCGTGCTTGTTCCTAGTTTGAAAATGTGTATGTTCACTTTTGTTCCTTCTATGAATTTCATACCAGAATTTTGTACTCAGACTATATTCATTGCTTCATTTAACTGTTTGCTTTAGGAGAAGTTCTTGAAGGAAATGTGAAATTGGATACTATCCGTTTTTTCCCCATAAAATTCTTGGTTTTATTGTGAGAACCTACGGATAGTGAGTTATGTTTTGTAAATAATATTAGACTGTCTGCTCGATAATCCTGGAATAAAGAAAACTGATGAATTTGATGGATCCATCCATGATCAGGATTTTGAATTTCATGTAGCTGAACATATGTGGATTATAAGAAACGAGGCGCTGTGGTTTAGCGAAGTGTTGAACCTAGTTATGACAATTAGAAATATGGAATGGTTGGCAGAATTTCAGGACCATTATCATGCATTGTTGCTTGGACCATGAGCTAGCAATGTGATGATTTGCTTTTTGAAATTATCAGCGGGAGATTGAAGAACTGAGAAGCAAACAGGGTGATATTTCATCCGGCTCTTCTGTTACCCAACACTCAAGAGAAGATTATCATCACAGGTCAAGTGCTGCGAAGGAGCAGGTGATACACTTTCCAATAAGCATTGAAGTTTGGTACCATGTCCCATATTGATCTTTATGCTTTCATAGGCTATGAGTTCAAGAAGCAAACCACATACGCATTCTCAGTGCCCAACAAAGAACACTCCGAGTAGCAGTGCGACCAAACAGATAGATGACGAAGTACACAAATTAAAGGCGCAAAAGGTGGGAATCTTGATGCGGATGATGCAAGTTTTGATATCGCAACATTTCTGTCTGGTTTTAATTCTGTGACTCATTTCCAGGTTAAGTTGCAGTGTAAGATCAAGCTAGACTCTATGCACTTCAGGTTATGCAAAGCTTCACTTGAAAAGGAAATCCTACAGGTATTCACTTACAGATTTCAAATCTAAATTTCTATACCTTCCTTTTCAGAAGTAGAGGTAGAGGTACTAGTATGGTAATAGAACATGTCTTTCTGACTTGCACTTGGAATGCATAAAACGTCTTCATGGACAAAGGCCATAGACTTTATGCTGATCTTCTTTCACTGGAACACCAATGATTAGAGACTCATTCATTTGATTTGTTTCTTGTTGATATTGAAAGGCTTTCTCTTTGCCCCTGAAAATGCAGAGTCTATAGTTTATGGTAGATTGGGTTTCACGGTTATCTGTGAACACTAAAATCAATATAGGAGACCTCTTTCAACATTGGATTGGCCAAGAATTTTTGTCCCTTGTGTAAATGCTTCTTTTAACTAATTTAACCTAGTGGATAGTTTGCAAAACTCCAGTTTACTAAAACAGTTCTTTTGACAGCTCAGGAAAGCTGAAAGGAAAATCAATTTTGAGAAACACGCCCTAATAGCTTTAAACAGGCGTCAAAAAATGGTACCCGCTGTTTTTCTCCTTAAATGCTACATTTAATTCATATTCAATTTCTCGTTTTTTTAATTCATTTTTTTTCTTAAGTCAGATTATGAAACTGAAGCATACACAAGCTATTACAGCTGTGAAACAGCTAAAATTGTTGCTGGAGTCTAGGAAGATTCCTACGCATAAAAATAATGGTAATAAAGCAGCTGGTACAAACTAAAGCTACTACTTTTCTCTCTCCCTTCGTGTTTTTGAGTCATTTTTTTTAAATATTTTTCCAGGTCCTCCAAAAGGAACAAATGTTGGGATTCAGGTAGGAGAGTCTATACTAATTTCAGCAATATCAAGTTTATTAGTGGGTTTTTTGATGTTCTTGCCCATGGAATATAAGGACTCTACTGTTGCAATATGTTTGCAACTGTTTCCAATCACAGCCAACTTTATAGTCTTTTGAAACATATTCCTTAGTTCGTTAGAGTCTCGATGTTTCGCATCTTTCCCAATGAACATTTGGATTTTGGGTTTTCCATGATATTTTTTTCTTCATGAATTGATTTCCATTATATGAAACTCTAGATTATTTCTCATTCTTGGTGTGCAGGACTCTAATTCTGAACTCCAACTAATGACGAGGTTAAATGCGGTACATTCTGCCTATGAACGCCAAATGAAAGAGTAAGCTCCCATTGAGTTTTGGGTGTTAACATCCCTAATCTTTGTTGGTATCACGAATGTCGGGACTTTTTTTTATGTTATTTATCTTCCAAGTTTAGAAAGATATCCAACATTGAGCACATAAGACATTATTTCAGCGGTCAGTAATAATGTTTTTCCTTGTCATCCTCGCTAGAATGCGGGAAGAGATTAAATTGTTTGGGTTAGAGGCAGATACGGTGAAGGCAGAATTGCTGAAAGATCAAAAGTAAGTTCAACAATGGCTGACGTTTTTCGTGTTAGAAGCAGATATTGTCTTCTCTTGGATTTTGCGAATAAGCTTCTTTTTTCTCCTTTTTAGCCCTTTGTCGTGCGAAAATCAGGCCGCCCATCCACTGATCGACTCTGAGCTAAAGGAATTGAAAGAGGAATTCAATAGACTCAGTTCAATGGTCAGCCAAATGGAAATGACCAAGTCACAACTCAGCGAACCAAATAAATCTCAGGTTACAAGATACCCATCATGTTTGTTTCTGCTCCGATGACTGCCTGCTTCTATTTATCTGATCTTTGATCTGATTTTTCGACTTTTCATCAGGGAAATTCGGTTGGATCCTCCGTTTCCACAGGGAAGACTAACTACCAAACAAGCACGGAGTCATCTCCATCAGAAAATTCTCTGCCATCTCCTCCTCAAGAGCCATCTGAGGAAAAGCATTGTACAACTGAGGAGAGCAAAGCGAATGTATGTTGCTCATGCACGAAAAAATCTTTGTGCAAAACACTGAAGTGCCAATGCATGGCAAACGGAAGCGGCTGTGGAGAATCCTGCAGATGCATCGCTTCCAGATGCACCAATAGAGAAGCAATGCCATCTTCGGCAAACGCAGCTCAGAAGATTATCCGTGACAAACAACCACTTCATGAAGTAGGGAATACATTGGTAAGATTCGAAATCATGAAAGCGTAATCTTACATAAGGGATACATTTTTCGCTCGAAATCGCGAAAGCGTAATCACGATAGCGTAATAACTTTGTTTGGATTCCGCAGGACGTTAAAGCATGTGTTGGGAAAGTTGGTAAATTGAAGAAAGAGCGGAAGCGAGCTAGCTCATGAACAAGGAGGGGTCATACCACAGTAAAAGAGAACAAGAAGAACCTACACAATCTATTGCAGAATATAGAACGGTTTTCTTCATTTTGGTAAAGGGTCCGATACGGAGTGCCGAAAATGGAAAATCTAGTTACGTTCGGTGAGATTTTCGTATGAATTTCGGATTCGTCGTGTGTATGAGAGCTTTTGTTATCCATGTAAACACACCACCTTAATTTGTGGGGGTTCAAGAAAATGCCATTGAGCTGCTTTTATAGTTAAAACCCAAAAACCAGAGACAGATAAAAGTAAATAACCCGAAATCCAAAAGAGAAGAAAACTATTGAACCAAAAAATACGAGATTTTTTTCCATCCGAACTGTGCAAAATTTCCGAATGATATTAATTTTAGAAAAACCGAATTTCTTGGATCTAAATTGAATCGAAATCTAAACAACCCAAAAAAAACCCGATTTTTTAAGAAGATTTAAATTTTTTTTAATAAAAACGGCAATTGAACCGCAATCGAAACCGAACCGAATATAATATAATAACTGATTGATACTTATTTTTGTAAAAATGAAAGAGCTACACCGAATCCAATCTAAACCCGAACCGAAATCTCCATCCTTATTAAGAACTTTTCGACCTCGACATCAATGGGGATTATTTACCTTCTTCACGAGATAACGAGCAAGCGTGGTAACATTTCTGATGTTAAGGCTATTAAAGAAGTAATTTTTTTTAGAAAGCATGAAATATTGGAAGTTTATAAAAAAAAATTATTTTTAAGCATGCTTTTTATTCTAGAAACAACGAATCGGTTTGTCACTTAGATCTATATATATAAGCTCTGACAAATTTTATCTGTTCCAAAGACACCAACGTGTCGTCATCTTCATGCTCCTCCACTGTTGGAACAGAACAGGGACTCCTTGGATCTTGTCCGTAAAGTTCAAGCCCGAGGATGAGGATCGATCCTGATTCGGGCAGATCTTGACAGCTCGGTCAGGGGACACGGAGAAAGATCTGCTTGACGAGTACTCTTCGGTCTTAAAGAACTACAAGGAAGTAAAGAGGCAGCTCAGTGATGTGGAGAAGAAGAATAAGAATGGATTCTTGGAGTTAGCTTTACAGGAAAGAGAGATGAAAGAATGCTGTCAACTCTGTACAAAAGGGTACCGAGCAAACAGAGAGAAACCGGTCAGAAAGCCGTTAGATGAACCCCGAAGGGCAGCGTGAAAGCAATAGTCGGTTGACGAGTTCCATCCCCCAGGTATGATGCAGGAGCATGAAGACCTGGAAAAAACGCACTCCAAAAGGAAAGGGCGATGAAGTAAAACCAAAACGAGTTGTTTAGGTTCCCCATCAGATTTCACCAGTGCAGGAAAAGATACGGGAACATATCGACACGCTCTTAGAAGAAATTCTCGAGTTCTGGGTGACATTTCGCTGCATCAGTCCATCAAATACAGCAAAGCACATCAATTTTATCACGTGTAAGAAACAATGTAAATAAAGAATTCATGCGGCCGATCCCAAATAAACTTGAGATTAAGGCCATGATGATGATGATGTTGATTTTGATGATGATGTGCAAGAAACAATGTAGCTACATTGTATCGACTGAGAGACCTTACCTTTCAGAATAGCCGGTAGTTCTCCCAATCCTTCCACCGAGACAGATGTCTAGAAAGTGTTGTCCGCAGTTTTTCCTCTTCTCTTGTTTTCCCTGCAAAACTGTAGCAAATTAATCAGGAAATGGTTCATAGTAAAGGACGGTGGTTCCATAGAAGCTGCCTGCAGGATCCATATAATATGAACCTACATGAGGTATAGGGGACAACACAGCATTATAAAGCATGAATCTGACACTAGACTTCACCATTTCAAGGCGTGTCCCATCAAAATTATAAAACAAGATAGTACAACTCATCTTTCCTTCTACAAAGCATCATTCTCCAGTTGTTTATACTTTGGCTCGTACAACTTGTATGATACAAGACCACTGCGACAAATGTTCACGTCTGACTATAAGCAAGATTCGGAGGAAAAGAGAGAAAAAGGAACAAAATAAATATCTAAGTAAATGGTTCTGTCATCGAAGAAAACCATTCTCAGTATGAGGAGTTCTAACAAAAATCAGATGATCTTATCCAGAATAAGATAAATCGATCAGCCAAAGAAGCTCTGCTGAAGAGGTATCGTCCTTCCGTTTGAAGTTTCTTGACGATAGCTTCTGCCTCTGATGAACTCACCCCCTCCTGAAAATTTTAGAAAAGAGAAAGATACCAAGACAAAAAAGAAAGACTGAGTATCCATCCATATCATTCAACCACATATCGTTAAACTGAAGCAAAGCAAAAGCAATGGACAGGAATATAAACAAAGTAAAAACTACAACAGTCTGGTTTAACGAGGACCAGCTCGTATAAAACACTGTCCATTTCTATTTGGGCCAGGCCAAGACAACCAGCCGGGCAAGTTCACCAATTTTACAACCTTACATCTACTGAAGACTAATCTTGATTATTCTAGAATTTGTTAATTCTAGGTGAGTCAAATTAAAATAAATAAGTGATAATTACTATTTGTAATTAATCATAGTGTGTAGAATCTTCCTACATGTAGTATAAATAGAAGTATAAGTTATGTCATTTTTTATCAAGTTAAAAGCAAGAACAAAAAGAAAAGTTTTTTTGAAGTGTTCTCCTCTCCACTTCCTCTCCTCTAAGTTTTTCTAAGTTCTCCATCTAAAATATTTGCCCACCTCTCAACAAAGTGGTATCAGAGCCTAGGCGATGGCGACTACAAGCGGAGCTTTCCCGATTCCAAAGCTTACGAAAGACAACTATGAAAGATGGAGTATTCAAATGAAGGCGTTCCTTGGTGGACAAGATGTATGGGATGCCATCGAAGAAGAGTATGAAGAACCGGAGAATTTGGCTTCCGCTAGCCAAGCCGTGAAGAAGGCGGCCAAAGAAGCGAAAGTAAGAGACCAACGGGCACTTTCGTTCATCCAACTTAGTGTGGATGATACCATCTTCGAGAAGATCGCTCATGCCACCACATCGAAGAAGGCATGGGATACTCTTGAAAATGCTTTCAAGGGTATTGACAAGGTGAAAAAGGTGCGGCTTCAATCACTTCGTGGAGAATTCGAAGCTTTGCAAATGAAGGAGTCAGAAGCAGTCTTCGACTATATCTCTCGAGTTACGGCGGTCTCCAATCAACTCGTAAGCAACGGTGAAAAGATGACAGATAGTCGAATCGTGGAGAAGATACTTCGGTCACTATCTCCGAAGTTCGATCATGTCGTTGTGGCGATTGAAGAATCTAACGACATTGAGAAAATGACCGTTGATGAACTCACCGGAAAGCTTCAAGTTCATGAAGAAAAAATTAAAAGGAGACACAAAGAGCCGATCGAGCATGCTCTTCAAGCAAAGGTGAATATTGAAGAGAAGAAAAATGATTATCGGAACCAAGGTGGACGTGGTCGTGGTGAAGGACGGGGACATGGTCGAGGACGAGGACGACGTGGTCGTGGTGAAGGACGGGGACGTGGTCGAGGACGAGGACGAGGTCGCGGCCGTGGTCGCAGTCGAGGAGGAGACACACGGGATCAAAATCAAACCCAGAACGCATGGGGTGGACGTTCTTCAAGAGGACGCGGTAGAGGAGGTTATACCCAAAGGCAAGACAAACGCGATGTTGAGTGCTACAATTGTCATCGGTATGGACATTTTTCATATGAATGTCTTGACGGGCCGGATGAGAAAAAAGAGCAAGCTAATTATGCAGAGGAGAAAAAAGAAGTGGAAGACACGGTTTTACTTGCACGCAAAGGCTCCGGTGAAGAGCGAGAGCAAATTTGGTACCTTGATACCGGTGCGAGTAACCACATGTGCGGCTATCGTCACATGTTTCTGGATATCGATGAGTCGGTGACGGGAAATATCTCATTTGGAGATCTATCCAAAATCGCGGTCAAGGGAAAGGGCAAGATTCTGATTAAGGTAATGAATGGAGGCCATGAGTACATATCCAACGTGTACTATGTGCTAGGTATAAAGACTAATATTTTAAGTATTGGTCAATTGTTAGAGAAAGGATATAATATTCATTCGAGGAATCGAAACATTTATCTCAATGACGACAAAGGGAATCTCTTGACTTATGTTCCGATGACGGAGAATCGAATGTTCCCGATGAACATTCAGACTAATGTTGGGAAGTGTTTGAAAGCATGTTTCGAGGAGGAGTCTTGGTTATGGCATTTACGACTTGGGCACCTGAATTTCGGAGGTTTGAAGTTGTTGTCATCCAAAAAGATGGTGAACGGGTTACCATCTATTGATCAACCGGATCAAGTTTGTGAAGGATGTTTGGTTGGAAAGCAACATCGGCAAAGCTTTCCAAAGGAGTCAATGACAAGAGCGAATCAATTATTGGAGTTGATACACACTGATGTGTGCGGACCCCTTGACCCACCATCATTCGGTAATAACAAGTACTTCTTGTTATTCGTTGATGATTACAATCGAAAAACGTGGGTTTATTTTCTAAAGGAAAAATCAGAAGTTTTTTCGGCATTCAAAAGGTTCAAGGCTCTTGCTGAAAGGCAAAGCGGGTTTGAGATTAAATCCGTACGGTCGGATCGGGGTGGTGAGTTTACTTCTAAAGAGTTCAAGAAGTTTTGTGAAGAGAATGGCATACGGAGACCACTTACCGTTCCATACTCACCACAACAGAACGGAGTCGCCGAGAGAAAGAATATGACTATTTTGAACATGGTCCGAAGCATGTTGAAGAGCAAGAACTTACCACGGAGACCACTTACCGTTCCATACTCACCACAACAGAACGGAGTCGCCGAGAGAAAGAATATGACTATTTTGAACATGGTCCGAAGCATGTTGAAGAGCAAGAACTTACCAAAGGAATTCTGGGCTGAGGCAGTTGATTGTGCTGTTTATCTATTGAACCGTTGTCCGACAAGGAGTGTTTGGAATCAGACACCGCAAGAAGCATGGAGTGGATACAAACCCAACATATCTCATCTGAAAATTTTTGGAAGTCTTGCTCATGTCCATGTCCCCGCGCAACACAGAAAGAAACTTGATGATCGCAGTGAAAAATATATCTTCGTGGGATATAATCAACAATCGAAAGGCTACAAGTTATATGATCCCGTTGAGAAGAAGATCAAAGTCAGCCGAGATGTTGTTGTGGATGAAAAGAATGCATGGGATTGGAGTTCAAATGACAAGGAGAAGTTTACTTTCTATCCATCTGTGATAGGAAATGATCATGAGGAGTCTGGGTTGGAGTTGACTCCAACTCCGCAATCACATTTCGAGGTTGGGTCCAACTCGGGAGTATCTTCATCATCCGAAGATAGTCCTAACGTTATTGGACCAAGAGGTACGAAGAGTTTGGAAGAGATCTATGATCTCAATCAGAACCATACTTTGTTCTATCTTTTTGCAGATACAGAACTGATCAATTTTACTGAAGCATCGGAGAATGAACAGTGGAGGAAGGCCATGAATGAGGAAATTGCGGCCATCAAGAAAAATGAAACGTGGGAGTTGACTACATTGCCGAGAGGATATAAACCCATTGGTGTGAAGTGGGTTTACAAGATCAAACGAAATTCAAAAGGAGAGGTTGAAAGGTACAAGGCTAGACTCGTTGCCAAAGGATACAAACAACGTGCCGGAATTGATTACGATGAAGTGTTTGCTCCAGTTGCGCGTCTTGAAACTATAAGGTTGCTCATCTCACTTGCGGCTCAAAATCAATGGAAAATCTACCAAATGGATGTAAAATCAGCATTTTTGAATGGAGTTCTTGAAGAGGATGTTTATATTGAGCAACCCGAGGGATATGTTGTTCATGGCCGTGAGGATCATGTTCTGAACAGTTGATCCTACTGTATTCAAGAGTTTGGTTGGAAGCTTGCGGTACTTGACATGCACAAGACCGGATATTCTGTTTGCGGTTGGCATAGTTAGTCGTCATATGGAGAGTCCTACATCTTATCATTTGAAGGTTGCAAAGAGGATTCTTCGATATATTAAAGGTACCTTGAGTTTGGGGATGTTCTATCCATCATCCGGAGAAACAGAATTGAGAGGTTACAGTGACAGTGATTGGGCTGGAGATCCCGATGACAGGAAGAGCACGACGGGTTTTGTTTTCTTCTATGGACCAACGGCGTTTACTTGGTTATCGAAGAAACAACCGATAGTAACGTTATCAACTTGTGAGGCAGAGTATGTTGCTGCAACATCTTGTGTTTGTCACTCAATATGGCTTCGGAGTTTGCTCAAAGAAATTCAGTTTGGAGAAGGTGGCTCTACAGATATCTATGTTGATAACAAGTCGGCGATTGCGTTGGCGAAGAATCCGGTGTATCATGATCGGAGTAAGCATATTGATACAAGGTTTCATTTCATTCGGGAGTGCATTGCAAAGAAAGAAGTTCAAGTAAAGTACGTGAAGACAGAAGAACAGGTTGCTGACATTTTCACGAAGCCCTTGAAGAGGGAGGTATTCGAGAAGCTACGCCACAAGCTTGGCATGCGGGAATCAAGCTTAGGAGGGCGCATTGAAGACTAATCTTGATTATTCTAGAATTTGTTGAATTCTAGGTGAGTCAAATTAAAATAAATAAGTGATAATTACTATTTGTAATTAATCATAGTGTGTAGAATCTTCCTACATGTAGTATAAATAGAAGTATAAGTTATGTCATTTTTTATCAAGTTAAAAGCAAGAACAAAAAGAAAAGTTTTTTGAAGTGTTCTCCTCTCCACTTCCTCTCCTCTAAGTTTTTCTAAGTTCTCCATCTAAAATATTTGCCCACCTCTCAACATCTACAACATTGCCTTGAAAGTGGCTAATGACTGCACATACCTGCTCCTGAACAATGGTGTGCATAGTCCGGTGGACATCTCTAGCCATACCCTTGGCATCACCACACACATAGAGGTATCCTTCCTTTGTTAGCTTCCAAACTTCTGCTGCCTGGTCACAATGCAAGGGATTAGATTACCAATTATGCCGTCATATTGTCATTCCTAGAACTTGCTATCTCCAGATATACTTACTTTTTCTACCATCTTATGTTGAACGTACTCTTTATGTGGGCCCTCCCGAGAGAACGCTACGATTAGCTCAGAGAGGGCACCTTGATCAGCAAAATTATAGAGTTCATCCTCATAAATGAAGTCCTGCAACAAAGATAGAAATAAGAGGTTGACATGATGGCACAGTTTGCAAATGACTACCCATAAGGAAGCACAGTAAAATTCTAACCATTCGTCGGTTTCTACAACCAAAGAAGAGTAGAGATGGACCTAGTTGAACTCCATTTTCTTTCAGTGCCATCCTTTCCTGCACAGCAAATCATGACCGGGGTGCTTACTTATTTCTCCTTCATTAATGAGACACAGAACAACCAATTGAAATTTAGTACAAACCTGTAGGAAACCACGAAAAGGTGCCAAGCCAGTCCCAGGTCCCACCATAACAATTGGAGTTAAAGGATTTGATGGTAACTTAAAATTCGACGTCCGAATAAAGATTGGGGCTGCACTACAGTAACTACTTTTCTCCATAGGTGTTGCATTCTGAAACTTGAAAATATTGGACATCAGACATCATAAAATTTGAGCAGGGAAAAAACAGATATCAAAAGAAGCTCGAAAGCATTACCTTCATCCACGTTGAACACACACCCTTGTGAATTCTACCAGTAGGAGTTGGACCATGGACTAGGGCACAAGTAACATGAACACTATTGGGTGCAAATCTGCACAAAATGCGGAAAATGAAAGGCAAATGTTAGTGAGCAGGCAAGCCTCGATTTTCTTTTCGCCATAAATATCATCCCAAACAAATAAGCTAGCCACCTTGGTGAGGACGAGATAGAATAGTAACGAGGTTGTAGACGAGGAGCTATTGCAACGAAAAATACACCTAATGGTGGTTTTGCAGATGGAAATGCAGCCATAACATCCAGAAGGCTTCTTTGATTTGCAACGATCCATTGTGAGTATTCATCCTGCAGAAACATGCTACCATTAGGCAAAACAAATAGCAGGTCCGTGGTTTGTTGAAACCAAGAGAAAAGGAAAAAAATAGATACACAAGTGACTCAGAACCTTTCCACCAGGAGATGTTAAGTGTTTAAGTTTCTCAGCTTCATTCGGTTCAGTAGCATATGCTGCCAAGGCAATCACAGCAGCCTGAAACAAAAAGCAAATTTAATGTGCGGGAAGTAAACTAAGCTAAAACAAAGGAGGAACATTGGGGAAAAACAAGACAACCTTTCGAGGAGGGTTCAAGAGATCTGCATAACGTGCCAAAGCAGTACGAAGTGTGCAGGGACCAGGAAAAGGAGGTGGCAATGAGCTTCCCATTGGTGACCCATCTTCCTTTTCAGCATGTACAGAAAATAGTAAATCTAGTGATTGGCAGAGCAACTTTCCAGCTTCTTCAACAGTTTCAACATGATTTTCAGCATAAACACTGATGTGGTCTCCTGTTTCATATCTGTGGAGAAAGGCCAATAAAGTTAGAAATCTCTCAAGGACTGGAAGAATCATTCACGTGAACCCATTTGACTGTTCTTATAGAATATAATGGCAGTAAAACACTCCAGGTTTTATACAAGACGATCTGCTGCTAAATAATACACCAAATTGAATGAAAGAAATTGAAGCACACACAACCAGAACATATTACCCAGAACACTTTATTTGCAATCGTTCGATGAGAACATTATTCTGACTCGAAATGATGAAAGATGAAACAAGGTCCTTGAATAAACATACAATTAAAGATTGCAAGGACAAGCGTAGGTTAACGAGTAGCGGCGAAAACATCCGGTTCACCAAGGTAAAAGTGAATTGTAGTGATATCCCATCTTACTCTAATGAATAATACCAAAAGCGGACCTAAAAACACATTTAGACAGCTTAAACTATCATATGAATCACATTCGTATACAAACATATGGTTTCGATACATGTTGAACAGAACCATACAGCCATGAGACAAATTAAGGTCATCTACCAAGGGCTGTAAACCAAATATGAGTTAGAGTAGATAGGCTTACGTAATACCAGTCCCTGAAATGTCGAACTCGAGATGAATACCAGAACGATCAGATTCGGGTTTGTGAAGTTCCTTCTGGATAGCAACAATCGCTCTGTATGAAATAAGGATCAAATCTTAGCATGCAGACACAAAACTTAAAGAGGAAGCTCTGGAGAATGATATGCTTATTTTCGTATACCTGTGGGGATGATGAATGTCAATAAAGAATTTCCATTTTGCTTGTTTGAGGGACTGTCTTCCTCAGGAGTAACAACGTGATCATGAATCACTACTCGATATTCCGAACTAGCAGCTGTATAAGTGGATGCAGCACTGTGATAGGCCTTTTAAGGTTTATACGAGGAAGAGGAAAAAGGCCCGTATAGGAGATAAGCTGCCAGAGGACCAATTGGAAGCCCAACCCAATGGAAAAGAAGGAGCAGGGGATAACCTAGGCGCAGTCACAGGGGATCATGCCTGACAAGGAATATTCATCATGGGAGAATTCCGTTAGACACCCAGGACGTGTGAAAGCAGGAGTGACGTACGCCACCTCAGCAGGCTGTTGCTGGGTGTGCTATTATATATATTTTCCTTTTCATGGTTATGAGGGGTATCTGAGAATCTAAAAGCTTATGTGTGTGGAGGAGAGGTATGCCTCTCTGTGGCGTTGTATTTCTATTTAGTTTATGAATAAGTTTTACCCCTATTAATCCCTCTCGAATCTAACAAACCTGGTATCAGAGCACCGATCCATCATGCCTCCAAAGGAACAACAGCAACGTTCGGAGCATTTGGAAGACGTTGTTTCGCGACTGGGAAGAGTGGAAGCAAGAATGGGTGAAATCCGAGGAAATATGGGTGAGCTTTGAGGAAGCGTTACCCAGATCCAGAAGGATATCAACAAACTGCAAGTGATGGGTCAAATAATGGAAAAGTTGTGCGGAATGCTGGAACGACAGGAGCTGGCGGAGAAGCAAGTGGCGGTTCCGGTGGGGTCTGGG
>NW_010969839.1:491712-498734 GCF_000463585.1 Tarenaya hassleriana | reverse complement strand
CTGGGTTCTGGAGAACACTCCTCCAGTAGTCAGTTGTTACCAAGAGACACGGGCAAGGCTCCACGAGTCATTCCTGATTCCTCGTCGCCGGAACCTCCGGTGATTCCAATCGACGAACGGCACGAGACCATCGTCGATGACCCACAACATGCTTCGATCATCACCGGTAACGAACTTACCTTAAAGAAGCTTGAAATGCCTATATTCGAAGGGACAAACGTGGCAGGATGGGTGGTTCGAGCTGAGCGTTACTTTAAGTATGGGGCCATTCGAGATCAGGATAAGCTACCCATTGCAACGTTGAGCATCGACGGCGAAGCTTTGAACTGGTACGATTGGCAAAATGATGAGGACCCTTTTGTGGACTGGAAAGATTTCAAATCACAGTTGCTCGAGAGGTTCGCCGACCAATTGGCTGGCAAGGTTAGTGCTCGGTTGTTAAGCCTTACGTAGTCGGGTTCTGTGGTGGACTATCTTCGGGAGTTTGAAGAGCTGCTACCTCAGCTTCCGAAAACGCCGGAGTCGATACTTGGAAGGGCTTTTATCAATGGTTTACGGCCGGACGTTCGGAATATGCTAGAGGCCTTGGGGCCACAAGGACTGCAGCACACGATTAAAACGGCGCCACGGCTGGACTCCAACCCTCTGTGTGAGGTGGCAACCAAACTTGGAGAGCAACGGCAATGGAGGTCGGCGATGACGCAGGCCACCAACCCTTTTCGTACGATGTCATTGCCTGCTTCAAGTAATAGTGGGGCCCAGCATTCAGACCATCAAATCTGAAGGAACAGGCCATTATTCCTGCTCATGGGCCTCAATCTTCTGGGCCCAATATGCCTACAGCTGTCAACACACGCAGAAACCCTTTATCTCCTTTTCGGAAATACACGGATGCGGAGCTTGATGACAAAAGACGCAGAGGAGTTTGTTTTCGATGCGACGAAAAGTATTTTTTCGGCCATCGTTGCAAGAACCAAGAGCTGCAAGTGATAGTGGTCAAGGAAGACGGTGAATATGTGTTGCCGATTGAGGATGATTCTGAAACCGAGCAAGACCCAGCCACCGCCAACTCAGAAATGGCGATGTTGTGTCTCAACTCAGCGGTGGGTCTCAACTCTCCATCCACACTGAAGCTACACGGATTCATCAGAGGACACCCAGTCGTAGTTCTTGTCGACACGGGAGCGACCCATAATTTCATCTCTGTTGCCATCCTCGACAATGTGGGTCTCCATCCTTCGACAACTTCAAGCTATGGTGTTTCGCTGGGAACAGGAACTACAGTCAGGTCGATGGGTATTTGTCGCGGAGTGGTGCTTCGGTTGCTTCATTTGGAAATTCTGACCGATTTCCTACCATTAGAGCTCGGAAGTGCGGATGTTATTCTCGGAGTCCAGTGGCTGAGAACTTTGGGACGTTTCCAATTGGATTTCCAGAAATTGGAGATGCGATTCAACATGGGACAAACATCAGTGACGCTGCAAGGGACCCTACTCTCCATTCTTCGGCGGTCTCCTTCAAAACTCTCTTGAAGTCTCTGCGAGATGGGGAAGAAGGTATATGGTGGATTTCTGTTCTATCTATGCCGACGAACCGCCGAATTCTCAGTCACCAACAACACTAGGGTATCTTGTCGGAATTTGCCAAGGTTTTTGAGGAACCAGTCGGTCTTCCGCCATCTCGGGGCAAGGAACACGACATTACTCTGCGACAGGATGCCGGACCAGTAAGTGTGAGGCCATATCGTTACCCTCACGCTCACAAGGAGGAAATCGAGAAACTGGTTCGAGAGATGCTACAGGCCGGGATAATTCAGCCGAGTAATAGTCCGTTCTCAAGCCCCGTTTTGCTCGTCAAGAAAAAACATGGGAGCTGGAGATTTTGCGTGGATTACCGAGCTTTGAACAAGGTGACAGTGCCAAACAAATTCCCAATTCCGATGATTGATCAATTGCTAGATGAACTCCATGGGGCGGCCGTTTTCTCAAAGCTGGACCTGCGTTCGGGTTATCACCAAATTCGAATGAGGCCAGAGGACATCCACAAGACTGCCTTCTGCACACATGACGGCCATTACGAATTTCTCGTCATGTCGTTCGGTTTAACAAGCGCCCCGACTACGTTCCAGTCCATGATGAATCAGGTTTTCCGTCCATTTCTGCGCCGTTTCGTACTCGTTTTCTTTGATGACATTTTGGTTTACAGTCGCACATGGGAAGATCATATCTCGCACTTGAGGCAGTGTTGGAGGTGTTGGCGGAACACAAGCTCTTCGCAAATCAGAAAAAGTGCCAGTTTGGTCGAGATAGCATCGATTACCTCGGACATGTCATCACAGCCCAGGGAGTAATGACTGATCCAGCCAAGACCGAATCCATGCGTACTTGGCCCTATCCGACTTATATTAAGGAGCTGCGAGGATTCCTTGGTCTCACTGGGTATTATCGACGCTTCGTGAAGCATTACGGTATGTTGGCTCGTCCTCTTACTGAACTGCTTAAGAAGGACTGTTTTGTATGGAGTGCAGAGGCTGCCGAAGCGTTTGACGTTCTGAAGCGTGCCATGATGACAACTCCGGTGTTAAGTCTGCCTGATTTTTCTGATATATTTGTGGTGAAAGCGGACGCATCGGGGATGGGGATCAGAGCCGTTTTGATGCAAAGAAACAGACCTATTGCTTACTACAACCATGCACTGTCTACCCGTGACCAGTTGAAGCCGATTTACGAACGCGAGTTGATGGCTGTGGTTTTGGCAATTCAGCGTTGGCGCTATTACTTGTTGGGACGTCATTTTGTGGTCCATACAGATAAAAAAGCACTCAAGTTTTTATTGGATCAGAGGGAGGTCAATTTAGAATATCAGAAATGGTTATCTAAATTGCTGGGCTACGATTTCGACATTATATACAAGCCGGATATTCAGAACAAAGCCGCTGATGGACTATCCCGCATTCCTCCAACGACGGGTATGTCAACACTCACTACTTTATTCGCCTTGACTGTTCCATCGGTTCTGCAGTTGGAACAATTGCGCAAGGAGGTAGCTGCGGATCCTTTCCTCTCGGACGTGCACGCCAAGCTCAGTTCTCAGGACGTTGCCCCTGCTGGTTTTTACATCAGACAAGGAGATTTAATGTTCCGAGATAAGTTTGTCATCCCTGATTCTTCGACTTTTATTCCTCTTATTCTCCATGAATTCCACGATGGCCCAATGGGTGGTCATTCAGGACTGTTGAAGACACTTAAGAGGATCCAATCAGTCTTCTATTGGAAAGGTATGAAGGCTGTAATCGAGAAGTACGTGGCTGAATGCTTAGTTTGTCAAAGGCAGAAATATTCAACCTTAGCCCCAGCAGGTTTACTACAACCGTTACCAATTCCGGAGTGCATATGGGAGGATGTTTCGATGGATTTTATCGAAGGTCTACCCCGGTCTTCAGGGCAGGATGTGATATTAGTGGTGGTGGACAGACTAACTAAGTATGCTCATTTTTTGCCCCTGAAGCATCCTTTTACAGCTGTACAGGTGGCTGACTTGTTTGTGCGAGAAATTGTGCGGCTACATGGATTTCCTCGTTCCATAGTCTCAGACCGTGACAGGATTTTTCAGAGTCACTTTTGGAAAGAATTGTTTCGGTTGGCGGGAACTCACCTCAAATTTAGTACGGCTTATCACCCCCAAACCGACGGGCAAACAGAGGTACTGAATCGATGCTTGGAAACTTATCTGAGATGTTATGCAGGGGAACATCCTCGGACTTGGATGAAATTCCTCACTTGGGCGGAGTATTGGTATAATACATCGTACCATACATCTCTCAAACTCACCCCTTTTCAAGCTGTATATGGCAGACCACCGCCTTCCTTGCTGAGTTTCCAACAGGGTACGACTGCCAATTTCGAGTTGGAGAGAGAACTCAATGATCGGGATGCAATGATAGTCGAGATACGGGAAAATCTGGCTAGAGCACAGAATCGAATGAAGCAATATGCAGATGCATCTCGTCGTGATCAAGCATTCAACCCTGGGGATTGGGTCTTCTTGAAGTTACGTCCCTACCGCCAGCATTCGGTGACTCGCCGCAATTTCCTGAAGTTAGCAGCCCGATTTTTTGGTCCATATGAGATCTTGGAACGGATCGGACCAGCCGCCTATCGTCTCCAGCTACCACCGACTGCCAAGATTCACAATGTCTTCCATGTGTCTCAATTCAAACCGGCTCATGGTAACACGTTTCTTCCAACCCCTTTACCTCCTAATATTACAGCGGATATGGAGGTCACATTGGAGCCTGCCAAGTTGCTGGATTTTCGCTATAATCCACATGGATCGCTGGAGGTTCTCATCTCCTGGCAGAACTTGCCTCGCCATGATGCTTCATGGGAACAAGCGGATTGGTTCGCAGAGCAATTTCCCCTCTTTAAGCTTGAGGACAAGCTGCGTCTTATGGAGGGGGGTATTGATAGGCTTTTTAAGGTTTATACGAGGAAGAGGAAAAAGGCCCGTATAGGAGACAAGCTGCCAGAGGACCAATTGGAAGCCCAACCCAATGGAAAAGGAGGAGCAGGGGATAACCTAGGCGCAGTCACAGGGGATCATGCCTGACAAGGAATATTCATCATGGGAGAATTCCGTTAGACAACCAGGACGTGTGAAGGCAGGAGTGACGTACGCCACCTCAGCAGGCTGTTGCTGGGTGTTCTATTATATATATTTTCCTTTTCATGGTTATGAGGGGTATCTGAGAATCTAGAAGCTTATGTGTGTGGAGGAGAGGTATGCCTCTCTGTGGCGTTGTATTTCTCTTTAGTTTATGAATAAGTTTTACCCCTATTAATCCCTCTTGAATCTAACACACTGGTATCATCCCCATTTCTGAGGAGCTTACCCAGCTCAAGCCACAGTCCTTCTTGTTGGATTTGGGTTTATTTGAAAGAATCAAAACGGGCCTAGTCCGTGAGAAGCCCGGTCCATATAAAGTTTTAGAAACTTTAAATCTGCAGAATATTAAGAGAATATTCTTGTTTGAATTTGAAATTCAAATTCAAATTCAAATTGGATTCAAATCCGCAGAAAATCTATCAAATATGATTAAGATAAGATTGAGATAATATCAAGATAAAATCAAATTTGAATTTTGAAATTCAAATTGATTTATTTTGAGATTCTTCCCTCTACTATAAATAGGGGTCTTGGGTTAGCTCATAAAACACACAGAAAAGAAACAAGCATTCTAGAGAAAAAAGAGCATTCACATATTTGCTCATATCTCTCTCTGAGTTCGCTTGGTATTTGGAAAGCTTCTTCCAAATACGCGGTCGTTGTATCCTGGGAGTTCACCGTGCTCCAATAGCCTCGAAGCTTTAGAGGTGTCACAGAAACCGAATTTAAGGAAACTGTGTTTCACAGGCCTCGACAAAATATTCTTTTAATTTCAGGTACTTATCTGGAATTGCTCGAATTGCCGGAGTTTTGCTGTCATCAACAACCGCCGTCCCCAACAATCTTAAGTTCGATCATGGTTAACACGAGACAAACTTCTCGGGTAAGTGCCTAGATCTCTTTCAATTTCGGTATAAAACCTCACACGAATTTGGATTTAGAAACAACTAGGTTAAAAAAAATGTTGGAAAAAAAAACTAAATAGTTGTTTTCTTTTTCAAATATTAATGAGTCTAAGCCCAATTGAGTTTAAGGCCCAAATTTAAAATTGAAGCCCATATTAAAAGAGGTTACTTGTGAAGCCCAAATTAAAAGAGATTAATTGAGAAGCCCAAAAGAGTAAGTCCAAATTGAAAACTTTTGTGTTGGCCCAATTTAAAAAGATTAGTCTAAAAGCCCATAAGAGAATTTGCTCAATATCTTTTATTTAAAAGTGTTTTGGGAAAAAAAAGAAAAAAAAAAGGAATATTATTTTTGGAAAAAAAAAAGGTTAAACAAAATCGAAAGTAATTTTTCCTATAAATTGGGGAAGCAAGCTTTGTCTTAGCGGGCTGGGTTTGAAGAGGAAGCCCTTTATACCCTCCTCATAGTAAGGACGTGGGAATTGGGGTGAACCCTCCGACTATCACTGGAAGCGAGCTCCTCATAGTAAGGACGTGGGAATCGGGGTGAACCCTCCGGCTATCACTGGAAGCGAGCAAAACCAATTTATAAGTTAAGTGAAACTCGGTTTAGTTTATAAGCTTTGTGAAAGCTAACAATGATTGGATTTATTCAACAGATCGTTGATAATCCAAGAAATCCCATGGATTCAAATACTGCTATAGGGAATGAGATTCCTGCTATGGATATCGATGAGAATCCTCATATAGCGGAGGTTACGAACCCCGTTAATCATGATGTTGCTGGCACAGATATGAATGATCAAGTGCCAAACGTTGCGAACGTTGTCCCACCATGAATGCCTTCGGTTGTTGCGAACTCTGAAAACCAGGCAATTCCTATTGTGCCAATCGGCCCGGCTGAGAGACCTGAACAATTTAAGGGTCAAAATTTCAAACGCTGGCAACAAAAGATGTTGTTTTTCTTAATACAACTTAAGTTATCAAGGTACCTCACTGAAGAGGAACCAATTCCAGAGGAGGGCAATGCCCAATCTCTAGCTAGTTGCCAACAATGGAAACATAACAATTTCATGTGTTAGAACTTTGTGCTGAACGGTTTGGATGATTCACTGTATGGTGTTTTCTCCAAATATGTTACATCCAAGCAACTTTGGGAAGCGATTGATCATAAGTATCGGGTCGAAGAGGTTAGCCAAGGGCGAATGGTGGTAGCCAAGCTCCTAAACTACCGTATGATAGACACAAGGAGTGTTGTGGAACAAGTAGATGAATTGCAAATCATCTTCCACAACTTGGCGGGAGAAGGCATCATGGTAAATGAACGGTTCCAGGTGGCAACTCTGATTGAAAAATTGCCTCCGTCCTAGACGAGTTTCAAGAATGACCTGAGACAAAAACCTAAGGACATGTCTTTGAAGGATTTACATCGTCGTGTGAGAATCCGACAGGAGT
>NW_010969839.1:488655-491532 GCF_000463585.1 Tarenaya hassleriana | reverse complement strand
GCCCAGAAGAAAATTGGGAATAAGACCCAAGCTCATGTAGCTGAAGTAGAAGATGGGGAGTCTGAGTTCGTAGCAGTTGTGTCAGAAGTGAACATGGTCGGAGATAATCCGAGAGAATGGTGGATTGACACTGGAGCAACCCGCCACATTTGTGCTAACAAATGGATGTTCACCATCTATGACACAGTCTTCGGAGAAAGTTGCTATATGGGAAACTCTGCTGCATCCAAAATGGAAGGCAAGGGTTCAGTCATTTTGAAGATGGCATCTGGAAAGAAGCTGACACTCACTGAGGTTCTTCATGTACAAGACATTCGTAAGAACCTGCTCTCTGGATCTGTGATGTCAAAGAAAGGCTTTAAGCTAGTTTTTGAGTCTGAGAGAGTTGTAGTGTCAAAAGATGGTGTGTATCTAGGTAGAGGTTATCTAGCAAATGGTATGTTCAAGATGAATGTAATGACCATTTGTAACACCAATGCGACAAATAATATAACCGCAAATGATATTAATAAAGTTTCTACTTCTTCTGCTTACTTGAATGAGTCAAGATTAAGGCATGGTAGATTAGGACATGTGAATCTTAAGTCTATGCAAAGATTAATGTCTTTTAATCTGCTACCAAAATTTAAATTAGACAAAGACCACAAGTGTGAAGTTTGCGTTGAAGCGAAATTTGCTAAGTCTTCGTTTAAAAATATTGAACGAAGTATTGAACCTTTGGAATTGATACATACAGATGTATGTGATTTGAAATATGTCCAAACCAGAGGTGGAAAGAAGTACTTCATTACTTTTATTGATGATTGTACTCGGTATTGTTATCTCTACTTAATGAGAAGTAAAGACGAGGCAATAGAGATGTTTAATCTCTATAAAAACGAAGTTGAAAATCAACTTGGAAAGAAAATCAAAGCTTTGAGAAACGACATAGGAGGTGAATATGAGTCGCCTTTTGCGCAATTATGCGCAGATCATGGCATCATCCATCAAACTACAGCCCCCTATACGCTAGAACAGAATGACATTGCTGAACGCAAGAATAGAACGCTGAAAGAGATGATGAATGCTATGTTAATAAGTTCTGGATCTACTCAGAACTTCTGGGGGGAGGGAAGCAGTGATTTTTGCTAACTTTGTATTAAATAGAGTGCCCCATAAAAGGCTCGACAAAATGCCCTATGAGTTGTGGAAAGGCAAATCACCTAGCTACAAATACTTGAGAGTATGGGGTTGTCAGGCTAAGGTTCCTATCCCTATTCCAAAACGAACTAGGTTAGGACCAAAGACAATAGATTGTGTGTTTGTTGGTTATGCACACAATTCGAGTGCTTACAGATTCTTGGTGTATAAATCAGATAATTCTGAAATACATGCGAATACAGTCGTTGAATCAAGAGACGCTTCATTTTTTGAAGATGTATTTCCCTACAAGACTCGGATAGAATTAGATCCAAGTGGTATGGAATCTCAAAGAATTCATGAATCTTCTAAGCAATTAGAGGAAGAAGATGAAGAGCCTAGAAGAAGTAAAAGGGCAAAGAAACCGACTTCTTTTGGTTCTGATTATCTAACGTTTATGTTGGATAAAGAACCACAGACATATCAAGAGGCTATGTCATCTCCCGAAGCTCCTTATTGGAAGGAAGCATTGAAGAGTGAGATTGAATCAATCCGGCAAAATCACACTTGGGAACTTGTGGATCTTCCACAGGGATGTAAACCATTGGGTTATAAATGGGTCTTCAAAAGAAAGATGAAACCGGATGGTTCTATTGAAAAATACAAGGCGAGACTTGTAGTCAAAGGCTATAGGCAAACTGAGGGTGTCGATTACTTCGATGTTTACTCTCCAGTCGCTCGAAAAACATCCATAAGGCTTATTATAGCCTTGGCAGCCTTACATAATCTAGAATTACATCAGATGGATGTAAAGACTGCATTTCTGAATGGTGAACTGGAAGAAGAAGTATACATGCTTCAACCTGAAGGGTGCAGAGTGCATGGACAAGAGGAAAAAGTGTGTAAACTTGTGAAATCCTTGTATGGACTTAAACAACCTCCGAAACAATGGCATGCGAAGTTTGATAACGTAATGCTGTCAAATGGATTTCGAGTCAACGAGGTTGACAAGTGCATATATGTCAAAGGTAACGAGACACAATTTGTGATTATCTGTCTTTATGTAGATGATATGATCATCAATGGTAGTAGTGATAAGGTGATTAAAGCTACGAAAACCATGTTATCAAATTACTTTGACATGAAAGACTTGGAATAACATATGTAATACTTGGTATGAGAATTATCAAGATACAAGACGGTTATGTGTTATCCCAAAGTCACTATATAAAACAAATCTTAGAGAGATTTGACAAAGATGGAAATTCTGTGGCCAGAACTCCAATTGATGTTAATTCTCATTTGAAAAAACATCACCGGTGAGGGAGTTCAACAATTAGAATATTCCAGAATCATAGGAAGCTTAATGCATCTTATGAATAGCACAAGGCCAGATATTGCTAATACCGTGAATAGGCTTAGCAGATATATGAGCAATCCAAGTTGTGATCATTGGAAAGCCATAATTAGACTCCTTAGATATCTAAGGTATACTGAGAATTATGGACTGCACTATACAAGATATCCAGCAGTATTAGAAGGATATTCTGATGCGAACTGGATCTCAGATTCGAATGAGAATAAATCCACAAGTGGATATATATTCGTTGTTGGTGGATGGGCTATTTCGTGGAAATTCTCTAAGCAAACGTGTATTGCAAGATCCACTATGGAATATGAATTTATAGCTTTAGACCTTGCTGGTGAAGAAACTGAGTGGCTTCGAAACTTTCTTGAGAATATTCCTACATGGCCTAA
>NW_010969839.1:479812-488369 GCF_000463585.1 Tarenaya hassleriana | reverse complement strand
TCGATGGGATCACTCGAGACCGATGTCTCTTCACATTCCTATGATAAGAGTGATACAAATTGGGAAGGTTGAGTTTATGCTCTTAAAGATTCTCTTATCTCCTACGAGAGTGGAGTATATTGAGATACTCTCAAAGAGAAATCTCCTATATCAAATATGAAGTGAGCCGCTTCTATGAGAATGACAAGGACTAGTTCTCTAGAGTATTTGATGAAATCTACCAGGTGCTGTCCCAGGGCCATAATGGGCGCAACAAATGGACTAATGAGAGAGAGAGGGGGTGCTGCGTGAGTACTTCTTGGTGTATACAAAAGCTGAATAGTTCAAGACATCGCGTTCACTGTTTAGCAAGTACATCCGATAGTATTTCACTACGGAAGGTTCAAAGGTAACACTACCTTTCCGGATGCAGTAAACTCTCTATGAGTAAATTTTGCATTGCGCATCATTTGCATACAATGCATTAGTTGTATGAGATACATTTAGGTTCACCTAACTCAAGGCCCTATTTTGATTCTTGTGGGGGATTGTTGGATTTGGGTTTATTTGAAAGAATCAAAACGGGTCTAGCCTGTGAGAAGCCCGGTCCGTATAAAGTTTTAGAAACTTTAAATCTGCAGAACATTAAGAGAATATTCTTGTTTGAATTTGAAATTCAAATTCAAATTCAATTTGGATTCAAATCCGCATAAAATCTATCAAATATGATTAAGATAAGATTGAGATAATATCAAGATAAAATCAAATTTGAATTTTGAAATTCAAATTGATTTATTTTGAGATTCTTCCCTCTACTATAAATAGGGATCTTGGGTTAGCTCATAAATCACACAGAAAAGAAACAAGCATTCTAGAGAAAAAAGAGCATTCACATATTTGCTCATATCTCTCTCTGAGTTCGCTTCGTATTTGGAAAGCTTCTTCCAAATACGCGGTCGTTGTATCCTGGGAGTTCACCGTGCTCCAATAGCCTCGAAGCTTTAGAGGTGGCACGAAAATCGAACTTAAGGAAACTGTGTTTCACAGGCCTCGACAAAATATTCTTTTAATTTCAGGTACTTATCTGGAATCGCTCGAATTGCCGGAGTTTTGCTGTCATCAACAACCGCCGTCCCCAACACTTCTTTCCTGGAAACCCCAAAAGAAAGGAAAATTATCGAAGAGTAACTCGACAAACCTATGCAGAAAACAAATCGCATGATTTCTCACTAAAAAACTTCATGTTCCACAACACTAGGGTAGTGAAATCATGAAAAATTGTAAAAAAGCAAATGAATAATAGGGAGACAAAAATACCAGGCATTAAAATCATCCTCGATGCTCTGATCATCATCTCCGAGACCAACTTGAATAAGACGTTTTGCAGAATTATATGTAGGCTCCCCATCTCCGTAACTGAGCATGTTATAAAAAACATGAACCCAACAGAACTCTTGGAGATTATAGAGAAGGAAGCACCGTAACGTGGATATGATATATCTTACGTAGCAATGACGAAAAAGGCCAAAGTTTTCTTCTTCAATTTATCTTCGTATTGGTCATCATCTGCAACATAGTCATCCTACCGCATGGAGGAAGAATAAATAAGAGTGATAAGTAACTGAAACTGAAGACTCCGAGGAAGCATATGGAGTGATATAGCAAACAACCATACCAAGTCAAGAACTTTGACGGCTGCCTTTTCATATCTCGCCTTGATTTCTTCTGCTAATGCCTGCGAGAGAAAACGATCAATGGCCGGACATTAGATCACAACGGACAAGATATCAAAAGACCAATATTTCAACCACAACCCAACAACAAAGCGCATCAAAACTCCAAATTTCAAAGGGTTCTAGATGGAATTCGTCATATAGTGTCAACCCACATTCAGAATTCGAACCAAGCCCAATCTAAAAACTTGGTCAAAATCATGTCCTATATATCAAGTACATTAGTTCGAGTCGCCAATAAGACACTGAAGCAGTCACTTCGAATTCATTATTTTCCCTGTACGAAAAGACCGATCGAAAATCATACTGATCATCAAAATCACTGTGCTTCAGCTAATCAACCGTGGAAATGCTCAACACCTTAGAAAATCCCTCAGCCGTTCCGGTCTGAGTGCCAAAGAAGATGCTCAATCTGGTCTTTCCGGATCCCAAATCCAAATCATCATCTTCATCTTTCGCCATCAGAGACTTGGGAATCGTCGCCGGTTTCACCTCCCGGCTCCTATCCGCTGCCGTCCTCCTCCATAGTAACACCGCGAACCCCACTATCACCGCCAATGACGTGGTGGCGATCACAAGCGCGGCGTCGTCCGAGACCGAACCGCCGAGAGAGATTCTGAAAGCCGACTCCAGGTACCGAACCAACCCGGAAGCACCGAAAGTAGAGCTCATTTTATGAAAATTTCGATTGGAATTGAAAAACCAGATCCTGTGACCAGATGGGTGTCACAGTTCTTCTCCCTCTCTCTCCGAAGATCCACGAATCGGGAGAGACCGGGAGAAGAAGAAGAAGAACGTTATTGTGTGTATGGGTGAGGAGTTGAATCTGAGTGGGCCATTTTTCTCGAGTGTTGACCATTTTTTCTTCTTTATGTTTTTTATGCAGAAAATGTCCTTTTCTGAGGTTTTTTATTATTAATTTTTACTTTTTTTTCCATTAATTGTCAACGTGGATAAGAAGTCAATTTTTTTCCTTTAATACTCGGTATTTTTCTTTTTCCATATAAATCAAATTCTAAATATCTAGAAAATAATCCGAACAATGCATAAAATCATGCGAATGATTCTTTAGTTACTTTTTTTTAAAGCAAATGATTTTTTAGTTGGAATTATCTTTATAAATTACCGTACTAATCAATAAAACTTATTAAGAGTAGAACAATTATGTATAGTTAAAAAAATAATTATGTACAGTGATACAAGATCCGATGAGCTTTTATGTTGTTTTATGGATCAATTTGTAACATATATATAATTGTTTTTAGTTGTATACTTATATTTTTAAGATTCACGTAAATAAAAAACTATAGGAAATTTGTAACCAAATTAAGCGCAGCATATATAGGTATGCTTAGCTGTTTATGATAGAAATGCTTAGCGTTTGTAACCAAAAGTGATATGTATGAAAATACTTTGCCTGATGCCAAAAGAGTGTGAGAAGATAGGAAAGTTCGGCTACCATCCGGTTTGCAGAGAAAACCACATATTCAAGAATGAGTCGAATTTCGCGGAGACGAGCAGATGGAAACTCGATAACGCGGTGCTTAACATTATACTCTCCATCAGGTTGCAGCACCATGGACACTAAAACAAGACAACGTTTTTGCAACGAAATTTGCAACGAAATCCATTTCGTTGCTAACTTTGCAACGCTTTGCAACGAAACAATTTAGCAACGAAATCGATCTCGATCTCAGTCTCGTCGGGTTTTTGGTCATCATATCTCGATCTCTATCTCACAAGGTCCGGATACCCGAATCTCGGATACCCGGAAGACAAGATCGGGTACCCGTCACACCCGAACTCGTGCTCACCATTAAAAAAACATGTTCGATGCCAGAGGTTCGGTCGAACAGGGGGAGAGATTCGGTCGAACAAGGCAGCAATGTGGTCTCGCTTAAATCAATGGAACAAAGAGGGAGAGAGGGAAAGCAAGGCAGAGAGATGAAAATGAGGGAGAACACGACAGATCTAGATGCGGAAATCTTACCGAGAATATAGGGAGACCAAGACACAGAAGGCGAAGACGGAGGCAGTCGAACAGAGGAAGAGCAAGACAGATACGACAGAGACGGAGGCTGTCGAACAGAGGGAGAGAAAGAGAACGGCGACGACGGAGAAATGGATGTTGAACAGAGAGCACGACGACGAAGTGAAAGAGAACGATGGAGGCTGAAGCTTAGGCGACGAGGGATAGAGAAAGAACATGGGAAGGTTGGAGCTCACTCTAATGTCTCAGCAACGACAATCTCTCTGATATAACAAACGAAAGCTGAAAAAAGTGAAAAGAACTTAAGCAAAAAAAAAGTGAAAAGAGAGGAGGCGGACATAAAAGTGAGGTGAGAGAGTGGGGGTCACTAGGGTTAGGGTTAGATTTAGGCATAAATGTATTAAATATAAAGGTATTTTTGTAATTTTATATTTTATCTGGGTACCCGTGAGATAACCCGTGAAGAAATATGTAAACCCGAACCCGAACCCGAAACTCGGGTTTTCGTCTCAAAAAACCCGGCATGCATCTCATTGTCTCGCAAAGTAATATAATCCGGGTACCCGGAAACTCGCGGGTCTTGGGTAAAAATGCCCACCCCTACGCTCATGCAACGCTTAGCAATGCTACAAATTTCGTTGCAAACTAGCAACACAATTTCGCTGCTAATTGCAACGATTAGCAATGCTAACAAACGTACGAAAACGTTGCAACGCTTTTCCAACGAAATGATCACGCTTTGCAACGCTTTTACAACGAAAAAATTTTGTTGCTTGTTACAACGAAAATTTTGTTGCAAAGAGTAAACGTTTTGCAACGAAATTACCACGAAAATTATTTCGTTGCTATGCAGCAACGAAACATTTTCGTTGCTAATTACTTTAGCAATGAAATTTCTACATTGTCAGAATTCCGCTTTTGTTAGCAACGAAATTGCGTTGCATAATTTAGTTGCAACGCAATTTCATTGCAAAAGTTTACGGTTAGCAACAAAATTGCGTTGCAACTAAATTTTATAAAAATCCCCTCATCCTCCCTTTCTCTTCAAACTTCGAAAATTCAAGCAAAAAAAATGACATCTAGTGGAAGTGATATTTATCACTCTAGAAGATGGATATATGAGAGAATCGATGCATCTACGGGAAATTTGAGCATCCAATATGAAGAGGGTTGCAGAATTTCATGCAATTTGCGAAAAGTGAGAATCAGTGCGTAAGAACGGGTAAAACCTATTGTCCTTGTGCACGATGTGAAAATTCTAAATTTCTTACTCTAGAGGTGGTTCTAAAACATCTATTTAAAAGGGGTTTTGTTCCAAATTATTATATTTGGGTTTATCACGGTGAAACGCTCGATGTTGTTAATGTTCCTACCATTAACGACAAATTTGTTGGGAGCAGCGAACCAATTAACTGTTACGTTGATATGGTTCAAGATGCATTCCCTTCTCAGTTTTATTCTAACAGGGAAAGACGAAGAACCAAACAACGAATCAAAAAGGTTTTTTGATTTGTTGGAGGCAGCGAATCAACCTATATATGATGGGTGCGTAGAAGGATTATCCCAATTATCTCTTTCTGCACGAATGATGGGCATGAAGTCGAGTTATAATCTGACGGAAAATTGTATGGACGAAGTATATCAGATGATGACCGATTATCTTCCTGGAGGTAACCATGCTCCTGATTCTTTCTACAATATGTCTAAACTCATGGGATCATTAGGCATGAGGGCTATCAAAATTGATGTATGCCAGAACAACTGCATGATTTTTTGGTCTGGAAATGATAAAGAGTTATCGAATTGTCGATTTTGTGGAGCTGATCGATTCAAACCCAGGAAAAATGTGCAACGTAAAAGAGTACCATATAAACGAATGTTTTATTTGTCGATAGCAGATATATTGAAGAGATTATACGAATCTCACAAGACAACATCTCAGATACGTTGGCACGGATTCAGGAAACATGCGTCGTCCATCAGATGGTGAGGCATGGAAGCATTTTGTCCGGCTATATCCTGATTTTGCCTGTGAGGTGAGAAATGTTTATCTGTGTTTATGCACCGATGGTTTTGCACCGTATGGTCAGTCTGGAAAACAATATTCATTATGGCCAATTGTGTTGTCGCCGTATAATCTACCGCGGAAATGTGTTTGAAAAGAGAGTTTTTATTTCTGACGATATTACTGCCGGAACCAAATCATCCGAAGAAGAGTTTTGATGTGTTCCTCCAACCTTTGATTGATGAATTGTTGATGTTGTGGGAACAAGGTGTTGATGCGTATGACGTTTCAACAAGACAAAACTTCAACTTGAGAGTAGTGTTGATGTGGACAATCAATGATCTTCCGGCTTATAGAATGTTGTCTGGGTGGAGTACTCATGGACGTTTAGCATGTCCTTATTGCATAGATGAGATTGATTCATTCCAATTAAAACATGAGCGGAAACCATGTTCGTTTGATTGTCACCGTAGATTTTTACCATTGGATCCATCCATGGAGGCGCAACAAAAAATTTTTAGATGGAATAAAGTTGTGACTGATCCAAGGCCTCTCCTGACGGGTGATGAAATATTTTGCATATCGATAGCATTTTTGGCGTGCAAAAAACAACCGAATATGGAGGAAACAAGCATACCAAACCACATGAGTATGGTGAGTACCATAATTGGTATAAACGAAGTATCTTTTGGGATTTACCGTACTGGCGTACTCATAAACTTCGTCATAATCTGGACGTCATGCACATTGAGAAGAATTTTTTCGATAATATCATCAACACACTCATGAATGTGAAAGGTAACATTTCTTACCATTTTTCCATTGCAACAATAATATACATAGGATTACTAATTTTGTTTCAAATATTGGTTAATATTGTTCATCACCTTCTGTAATTTTATTGTAGGTAAATCAAAGGATAACATCGCTTCAAGGATGGATGTTAAGGACATATGCTCTAAGAAAGATTTGGAGATCAGAGCAGATGGAAAAGCTCTTGTTCCCATCTTCAGACTATCTAAAGATGAAATCTCACGATTTTAAAGTGGTTGAGAGATGAAGTCAAGTTTTCAGATGGATATGCTTCCAACATTGGAAGGTGTGTTGATTTGGAAGGTGGCAAACTACATGGGATGAAAAGTCATGATTGTCATGTTTTTATGCAACGCCTACTTCTCGTTGTCTTCGGTGAACTGCTACAACAACCTGTATACGAAGCTTTACGCGGTACTTGTGGAATTTTGTCGTTAAATTAACCACATGTATTGAATAACAATATATTATGCTTATACAATTAGTGTCGTTACATGTATCAGCACGTTCTTCCGAGATATTTATTCTAAGAACTTAAATGTCAGAGATGTTGAAACTATGAAGAATAATATTCCGATCATTCTGTGTGCGCAAAAGGTAAAAAACTAAATTTATTGTAAGTTAATTAAGTTCATTTTCAATACGATCTGATGAAATCTTAATGAATTTTTATGTACAGATATTTCCTCCATCGTTCTTCGATGTTATGGAGCATTTGACGATACATCTTCCAGATGAAGTAATCCTCGGAGAACCAGTTCAATTCAGATGGATGTATCCGTTTGAAAGGTTCTTCTACCATTTTAAGCGCAAGGTTAAAAACAAGAATAAACCAGAAGGTGCAATCGTCAAACAATACGTGAATGATGAGGTGATGTTTTTTACAAACTACTACTTCGAGCCTCATGTCCAAACGAAACACAGAAGTGTATCTACACATGCAGGCGAAGAGCGACTGTTTGCATACAACGAAATTGTGCCAGACTGGATGGCTAAGTGGAAAATCCAGTCGACGTTGGTTAACCGAAGATGAGTATCGACACGCACACACATGTTGGTTTAGTGCTCTATGATGTACTGATTATGAGCTTTGTTCCGATACATTCGATGTATTGATACTTTCTATAGTTTTATGAAAGTATTTTATTCATTACATGTTCTTGCATGCTAGATCTGTTATGAAATCCATGTATCATTATGAATGATACTAAACTCCCTAGTCTTATGTCGTTATGGGAATAACGACATAATAAGACTAGTATGATGTGTGATTGATGATCACACAGATGATCATAGGTATTGGATACGATCACGATCATAGGTATTCGTTGGAGAACGGAATACTGGAATGACCCGCATGAGATTGTCACATGGACTAGCGTCATGACTTGAATCTCATATGACGGTTCCATGATTGGATCCTAAGACCTGAGATATCTACGGAATCCAACATGAGGAGTTGCGTGCTTTGATTACGTCAAACGTCCTGCGTAACAGGAGGATTATAAAGGCGTGTATCAGGTACGAAACGAATCATGTACTGGATTGTAGATAGTCAAGACGGAATTTGTACCTCTCGTAAAAGAGAGAGATATCGCTGGCCCCCTCGTGTGAGCGAGACTGTAGAAATGTGTGGCCGCACTATAGACGAACGTCGTCTATTTCAGACAGTCGAACTCAGTTAACGAGAAAGCAGTCGAATCAGATAAGGTGGCTGGTCCATGCCTTATGTTCGACATATGATATCGCGATACAAAAGGATCATCAGCCGGAATCATCACTGGCGTTCGTATGATCACGAACAAACTCTATTCGAGATAGGTAGTCATAGTGTCTTGCTAGAGACCGCCTATGACTTGTATACCCGAAATAGGGATTTCGGGTTATACTGCTATGTGTTGGGTTTTGCGGGCTACGGATTCCTAGCATGCGATCATATCGATCTAGGGTTTGGTTTACTAGGTTTCATGCAGCGGAAGAAAAATCTAAACCTAGTCAAACGTCACACGCAACCAAACTCGCAGAACCCGAAAAATC
>NW_010969839.1:478762-479711 GCF_000463585.1 Tarenaya hassleriana | reverse complement strand
ACTGAAACGGACGGTCCACGTGCAATTCTGGACCGTCCGTTCCAGGTTCCGGTTTTCCGAAAATTAAACCAAAATTAGGATTAAATCACTTTATAAGAAAGTGATTAGAACCCTAATTCGAGAGAGACTTGGAGCAGCCGACTTTTGGCAGAAAAGAGAGGGTTTTTGGAGATCCAAAAACGAGTTCTAAGTCTCGAGATTTCTCGGTGCACATATCGAATAGAGATTCGAGTCCTAGCAGACAAGTTCCAATCGTTGGAATCCATCCCGAGGTGTGGATACGTGTAGAGGGCGAGGTATTCTTCCTGCCTTTCGTGATCAAACGACTTCTTCAGTTGATACAGGCCCCGGATCGATTGAGGTAAGCGTTCTAACGTTTCTACGAATTCAATAGCAGCATGGTTCTAGGGTTCTATAAATTTTTGTTTTACTTCCGCTGCACAAACCCTAGAATCGATCTCTTAGGAATTAGATTCGCTCATGAGATCCCAGGAAACCCAACAGTGGTATCAGAGCCTGGTTGCTCTGTTTTGATTTCGTAGAACCCGATCACGCATGTTTTAGGATTTGAATTGTTTGAATCCATGTTTGCTTTGATATCTATGCATGTTTGATGATTGAATCTAGTGTAGATTGCATGTTTCATATTGCATAGAGTGCAGGAGTTCGAATTTTGGGTTTACAGGAGAATTCGGATCAGATTCGGGTCTGATCGGGGCCGAGAACACTGCGGAACGTGATCTGATCACGTTGAAGGACCCTAGACCGTCCGTTCTGGGTAAGCCAGACCGGACGGTCCAGATTTCATGTTTCATGTTGCATAGAGTGCAGGAGTTCGAATTTTGGGTTCACAGGAGAATTCAGATCAGTTTTGGGTCTGATCGGGGCCGAGAACACTGCGGAACGTGATCTGATCACGTTCAAGGACCCTAGACCGTCCGTTCTGGGT
>NW_010969839.1:475571-478180 GCF_000463585.1 Tarenaya hassleriana | reverse complement strand
AAATAGACATGATTTGTTCTTATGGATGGTCCATAGTGAATGAATACATGTAACTTAATCAAGATATAGTATATGCTTGATTGAGTGGGAGCTTCGAGATTGGGTTTACATAATCGAATGGATGGTCTATTCAGATTATGTAATACATCTGATCAAGGAATAATTGTTGATCCTTGATATGTACAATCGTTGCACAGAAACCGGTTAGATCTAGAAGCTCTATAAGTAAAGCACTTGTCAAGGCCTCGATCGTACGTGTCATGGGCCATGCCAAAGCTGGGTGTGCCGTATTATCTTGGTGAGGCAAGATGGAGAAATGGTGGTTCTCATAGCTTGAAAGTAGATGCTTGATCTAAGTGTGGTTTCGAAAATCCCTTGTTTATGTAATGCTAAGTGTGTACCTCCCATTACTAGAGCGCTTGTCAAGGCATCGATCGTCCGTAACACGGGTCATTCCAAAGCTGAGCGTGCCGGATTATCTTTGTGAGGCAGGGTAGGAAATCGTGGTTCCTACAGCTTGAATATGGTTTATCTTGGGTTAAGTTGTCAAGTTTGACTTGAGACTTAATGGTACAGATGAGACGAGTATGCAATGATATTTGATATCATAGTCTCATAAAGGATCTAAGAGTCATATTGGATATGATTGACATTAGATGTCTACCTAAATAGCATAAGGATAGGTGTAACAATTTATTCTTGTGTGAAATACGGATCTTAGTCCCATATAGAAATTTATTGTAGGGTTAATTTTCTTTATTGGAATATAGCTCATCTTTGCATCTGTGTTGTCATTGTTTGATGATGGACTAGCTGGTAGTGGATCACAGATAGACTGACACTGATTGATGATGGACTAGCTGGTAGTAGATCATTGATAGAATCTGCATGTAGATGTGTTTTCGTTCTGTTTTGTCTTTTTCTGTAGGACATAGCGTTAACCGGTATTGTACCGAAGTTGACGATGCGATCTATCCTTATGAAGGATAAGACTCTAACCATGGCTTCTAGATCGATCATTGATGCTTATTGGAAGCATGTGGATGATGATCCAGACAAGTCTAGCTCGACGTTTGGAAACATAACCTCGGAATTGCGTAAGCGATTAGAGGACATGGACGATTCTTTGATTGTTGATCAGTAGAATGCATCATTCCAAAAAGAGAGCTGAAAGCCATGGTAAGAGTGAAATGGTAGTTGTTGGAAAGAGTTCCAGCAAAAGTAAGCGTTCCAAGAGCAAGGGCAAGTGGAAAGTGACAAGCGTTGTCATTGAACCTAAGCCTAAGTCCAAAAAGGAAGAGTGTTATTTCTGTCATGCCGTTAGGCATTGGCTCAGACACGCCGTTCCATTGTGGCGTTCCAGGAGGAGTTAATTGTGATACAATACCACAATCAACCAGCTAGTCAGTGAACTCTTGGCTCATATATTCGCCACCACGATCGGATCGAAGTGTCTTGATCGTCTTGCCAAGCTGGTTCTGTACTTCGTTTCTGAAAGCCTTGAACATTTCAAGTGTTTCAGACTTATGTCTCATCAAATAGACATAACCGTATCGACTGAAATCATCAGTGAACGTAACGAAATACAGATAACCTCCTCTAGCCGGACAGCTCATTGGTCCGCATACATCACTATGTATCAGATCCAATAACTCTGTCGCTCTCTGTCCTTTCCCCTTGAAAGGATTCATATTTGTGATTGAGAACAAATGTCTGTCCATTTATAGAGGTGATTTGGTAAAAGTTACCAGTTGAATGGCCTTTATGTTTTGGAGGACGAACCGTCTAGATACAGGTCAATCTATAACGTTTGTGCCAAACGGTTTAAGTCGAACGACTTAAACCCGACCTTTCTCTGGCATTGTCGTCTAGGCCATATAAACAAGAAGCGCATACAGAAGCTTCATTCTGAAGGTCTTCTGCATTCTTTTGACTTTGAGTCTCTTGAATCTTGCGATTCTTGTTTGATGGGCAAGATGACAAAGCATCCTTTCAAAGGGAAAGGACAGAGAGCGACAGAGTTATTGGATCTGATACATAGTGATGTATGCGGACCAATGAGCTGTCCAGCTAGAGGAGGTTATCTGTATTTCGTTACGTTCACTGATGATTTCAGTCGATACGGTTATGTCTATTTAATGAGACATAAGTCTGAAACACTTGAAATGTTCAAGGCTTTCAGAAGTCACAACGGGCAGTGTAACAGGTTGAACTTCTTCAACTTGTTCACTCGGCTCAGCGTCTACTTGCTGCTCTCGAACTTCCTCAAGTTCGATCCTACTCCCACTGACTCTTTTGGAGACGAACTCTCGCTCCATAAAAGTCGCATTCCTGGCAATGAACACTTTGTTCTCTGCCGTAAAGTGCATTAAAGTATACTTAGAGTGTTTCCAAACATGTTTAGAGTGCGTCCAAACACCTTTAGAGTGCATCCAAACATGTTTAGAGTTCAGACCAAACATTTTTAGAGTGCGTCGAAACATGTTTAGAATGCATCCAAATAGACTTAGAGTGCATCTAAACACACTTAAAGTGCGTCGAAACAGGTTTAGAGTGCATCCAAACATACTTAGAGTGCGTCCAAACACTTTTAGAGTGCATCTAAACAT
>NW_010969839.1:475161-475508 GCF_000463585.1 Tarenaya hassleriana | reverse complement strand
ACTCTAAGTATGTTTTGACGCACTCTAAACACGTTTTGATGCACTCTAAACGTGTTTTATTATCCTCAAAACATGTTTAGACGAACTCTAAACATGTTTCGACGCACTCTAAAAATATTTGGATGGTCTCTAAACATGTTTGCATGCATTCTAAGTATGTTTTGACGCACTCTAAACATGTTTTGATGCACTCTAAACGTGTTTTATTGCCCTCAAAACATGTTTAGACGAACTCTAAACATGTTTTGACGCACTCTAAATATGTTTTGACGCACTCTAAAATTGTTTTAATACACTCTAATAATGTTTGTATGCACTTTTAATATGTTTCGACGCACTTTAAACAT
>NW_010969839.1:474770-475051 GCF_000463585.1 Tarenaya hassleriana | reverse complement strand
CTAAAAATGTTTCGATGCACTCTAAACATCTTTGGATGCACTCTAAAAGTGTTTGGATGCAATCTAAACGTGTTTGGACGCACTCTAAGTGTGTTTTGATGCACTCTAAGTATGTTTGGTTGCACTCTAAACATGTTTGGATGCGCTCTGAATATGTTTTGACGTGCTCTAAACATGTTTCGACGAACTCTAAACATCTTTTGTTGCACTCAAAACATGTTTCAACGCACTCTAAAAATGTTTCGACGCACTCTAAAAATGTTTCGATGCACTCTAAACAT
>NW_010969839.1:469208-474108 GCF_000463585.1 Tarenaya hassleriana | reverse complement strand
CCGGTGGAGCGGAGGCCAGACCGACCGGTCCAGACACGTGGACCGGTCGGTCCGGAGGTAACGTGTGAAAGTCACTCGGTCCGGAAATTGCTCCAGACCGATCAGTCCAGACATGGACCGATCGGTCCAGACGTAAAATAAGCTCCAGACCGATCGGTCCAGGCCTGGACCGATCGGTTCAGACGTCGGGATTTCCTAAACTCACTCTAATTAGGGTTTTAAGTGGGATTAACTTTAGGGAACGCCTTGGGAAGCCTCTTGGCACGACTTTCAGACCCCATTGACAGGTTTTAAGAGTTGAAAACCTAAGAGATAGATCCCTGAAACCCTTGCGCAATGAAGAACGTGTTCTTCAGTCCTAATAGACAAGTTCCAATCGTTGGAATCCATCCCGAGGTGTGGATACGTGTAGAGGGCGAGGTATTCTTCCTGCCTTTCGTGATCAAACGACTTCTTCAGTTGATACAGGCCCCGGATCGATTGAGGTAAGCGTTCTAACGTTTCTACGATGATACTTTCTATGTGTTTTTATGAGAGTATTTTATTCATTACATGTTCTTGCATGCTAGATCTGTTATGAAATCCATGTATCATTATGAATGATACTAAACTCCCTAGTCTTGTGTCATTATGGGAATGATGACATAATAAGACTAGTATGATGTGTGATTGATGATCACATAGATGATCATAGGTATTGGATACGATCACGATCATAGGTATTCGTTGGAGAACGGAATACTGGATTGACCCACATGAGATTGTCACATGGACTAGCGTCATGACTTGAATCTCATATGGCGGTTCCATGATTGGATCCTAAGACTTGAGATATCTACGGAATCCAACATGAGGAGTTGCGTCAAACGTCCTGTGTAACAGGAGGATTATAAAGGCGTGTATCAGGCACGAAATGAATCATGTACTGGATTGTAGATAGTCAAGACGGGATTTGTACCTCTCATAAAAGAGAGAGATATCGCTGGGCCCCTCGTGTGAGCGAGACTGTAGAAATGTGTGGCCGCACTATAGACGAACGTCGTCTATTTCAGACAGTCGAACTCAGTGAACGAGAAAGCAGTCGAATCAGATAAGGTGGCTTGTCCATGCCTTATGTTCGACATATGATATCGCGATACAAAAGGATCATCAGCCGGAATCATCTCTGGCGTTCGTAAGATCACGAACCAACTCTATTCGAGATAGGTAGTCATAGTGTCTTGCTAGAGACCGCCTATGACTTGTATACCCGAAATAGGGATTTCGGGTTATACTGCTATGTCGAATGAGCCTACAGGGTCACACACGCAGGGAAGGACAAAAACACGAGAGAAAACGACGGAAAACCGAGTCGGACGGGTCAAGACCTGACGGTCCGGATGCGTGGTCCGTCCGTTCTGGGAAGCAGAACGGACGGTCCACGACAACACGCAGCCCGTCCGTTCTATGAGGATAGAACGGACGGTCCGCACAACGTAGACCGTCCGTTCTGCATTACTGGAACGGACGGTCCACGTGCAATTCTGGACCGTCCGTTCCAGGTTCCGGTTTTCCGAAAATTAAACCGAAATTAGGGTTAAATCACTTTATAAGAAAGTGATTAGAACCCTAATTCGAGAGAGACTTGGAGCAGCCGACTTTTGGCAGAAAAGAGAGGGTTTTTGGAGATCCAAAAACGAGTTCTAAGTCTCGAGATTTCTCGGTGCACATATCGAATAGAGATTCGGGTCCTAGCAGACAAGTTCCAATCGTTGGAATCCATCCCGAGGTGTGGATACGTGTAGAGGGCGAGGTATTCTTCCTGCCTTTCGTGATCAAACGACTTCTTCAGTTGATACAGGCCCCGGATCGATTGAGGTAAGCGTTCTAACGTTTCTACGAATTCAATAGCAGCATGGTTCTAGGGTTCTATAAATTTTTGTTTTACTTCCGCTGCACAAACCCTAGAATCGATCTCTTAGGAATTAGATTCGCTCATGAGATCCCAGGAAACCCAACAACACATACATCTTATTGAATTGTGAAGACATTCGACCCTTTGAGCGTTTGTTTGACGAGGAAATGATACGTCAACATCCAGATATTGATGGTGATGGTTTGATCAAGATGAAAGAAACTTTCTTCTCGACACTACAAAAAAACACGCGATTTCAACGGAATTTTTTCAACGAAATTTCAACGAATTTCAACGGCTTTTCAACGACAAATTCCGTTAAAATTTCGTTGATCATTTCAACGGATTGCCGTTGAAAAATTCCGTTGAAAAATTTCAACGCAATTCCAACGGATTTCAGTTGAAAAATTCAACGGATTTCGGTTGAAAAATGATATTTCAACGGAAATCTGTTGCAATTTTCAACGGATTTCGTTGAAATATTTTACGAAATTTAGAACAATTTTAGTTGGAAAAATCGATTGAACTTTTCAACGATTTTTTTTTGAAAAATCGATTAGATATATATATATATATATATTTATATATAAACAATATTTTATGCATACGTATATATATTTAAGCATGTATATATATATATAAATATAAAAATTGATAGGTATAAATATGTATATATTATGTATATACATATGTATTTTACTATAGTGATATATTAGATATTGTATATATTGTATATATATATACGAATAAATATTTATATATATATTTACGTATAAGTATTTTTATGTGTATATATATGTATAACAATTTATACGTATATATATATATATATATAAATGTTTATACTTGTATACACGTATGTATAAATATTTATATATATGTATAAGTGCATATATATGTTTAAGTATTTATACATATTAACATTTGTATATGTATATGTATATGTATTAATGTTATGTTATATCAGAAATTTAACTTGGAGCAGTTGGAAGTTAGTTAATCAGAACTATGCAGTTAAGCGTGCTCGTGCTGGAGTAGTGGAAGGATGGGTGACCTACTGGTAAGCGGATTTTGCATTACAATTTCAGAATTTCCGAAGTCAAATTGGATACTAAGACAAAGTTCAAATTAAGTCGGATTCGGGTTAAGGGTCGAGGCAAATCGGAGTCACTATGTAAGTATTAGTTAACTTCTTTAATTTCTGTCTACGTTTTCTATTAATAATAAATGTAACCATAATTGTCTCATTGATTTCAGGTGCAACAATCACCGCATCATCCAGTTTGGTTGAAATATTTGATCCACGGTCCATCGAGGAAGGTGACATGTTATCCGATCATGTTCACAAGAGAATACATGTTTCACACATTCGATCATGGTTTAGAGCGATGAGTATCGAATTACGGAATTTGTGTTCGAGGTTCCGTAAGCTGTGACGTACCGAATGAACCTGATTTCTACGGGATACTTAAGGAAATCATAGTTCTCGAATACAACGGGTATGTTTGTTGGTTTAGTGCTCTATGATGTACTGTTTTGCGAGCTTTATTTTGATACATTTGATGTATTGACACTTTCTATGATTTATGGATGAGTGTTTTATTCATTACATATTGTGCATCCTTATGTGTTATGAAATCCATGTATTGTTATGAACAATACTAAACTCCCTAGTCATGTATCATTGTGGGAATAATGATACACCAAGACTAGTATGATGTGTGATTGATGATCATATAGATGATCATAGGTATTGGATACGATCACAATCATAGGTATTCGTTGGAGAACGGAATACTGGAATGACCCGCATGAGATTGTCACATGGACTAGCGTCATGACTTGAATCTCATATGGCGGTTCCATGATTGGATCCTAAGACCTGAGATATCTACGGAATCCAACAGGAGGAGTTGAGTGCTTTGAATACGTCAAACGTCCTGCGTAACAGGAGGACTATAAAGGCGTGTATCAGGTACGAAACGAATCATGTGCTGGATTGTAGATAGTCAAGATGGGATTTGTACCTCTCGTAAAAGAGAGAGATATCGCTGGGCCCCTCGTGTGAGCGAGACTGTAGAAATGTGTGGCCGCACTATAGACGAACATCGTCTATTTCAGACAGTCGAACTCAGTGAACGAGAAAGCAGTCGAATCAGATAAGGTGGCTTGTCCATGCCTTATGTTCGACATATGATATCGCGATACAAAAGGATCATCAATCGGAGTCATCACTGGCGTTCGTAAGATCACAAACAAACTCTATTCGAGATAGGTAGTCATAGTGTCTTGCTAGACTTCGCCTATGACTTGTATATCCAGAATAGAGATTTCGGGTTATACTGCTATATCGAATGAATCTACAGGGTCACACACGCCGGGAAGGACAAAACGCACGAGAAAACGACGGGAAAACCAAGACGGAAGGGTCTGGAAGGGACGGACTGGAAGTCCGGAACAGACGATCGGCCAGGTCCAGACCCGACGGTCCAGAACGGACTGTCCATTCCAGAAGGTCTGGAACAGACGGCCCACTAATGGCAGACCGTCTGTTCTACGTACTGGAACGGACGGTCCACATGCATTTCTGGACCGTGCGTTCCGGGCTTCAAGTTTTTCCAAAATTAAACCGAAATTAGGGTTGAATCACTTTATAAGGAGATTAAAAACCCTAAAAGATGTAGCCGACTTGACAAATTTTCTACAGACTTTTCGTGAGATCCAAGGGGTTTGAAAAGTGATCGAAGTTCCGTTTTCTTGAAGCATAAAACTGAATAGCAGATTCGGGTCCTAGCAGACAAGTTCCAATCGTTGGAATCCATCCCGAGGTGTGGGTACGTATAGAGGGCGAGGTATTCTTCCTACCTTTCGTGATCGAACGAGTTCTTCAATTGATACAGGCACCGGATCGATTGAGGTAAGCGTTCTTACTTTTCTACGATTCATAAGAAGCATTGTTCTAGGGTTTCTTAAATTTTTTGTTTTACATCCGCTGCGCAAACCCTA
>NW_010969839.1:444153-469009 GCF_000463585.1 Tarenaya hassleriana | reverse complement strand
GTAGATTGCATGTTTCATGTTGCATAGAGTGTAGGAGTTCGAATTTTGGGTGTACAGAAGAATTCAGATCGGTTTCGGGTCTGATCGGGGCCGAGAACGTCGGAGAACGTGATCTGATCACGTAGTCCTACCCTAGACCGTCCGTTCTGGGTATGCCAGACCGAACGGTCCAAGGGTGGCGGACTGAGGTGAGACCGAAGGGTCTGGAACGTCCATTCTGTGACTGAGAGTGGACCGTCCGTTCTGCTGTCATGGACCGTCCGTTCCGGTCACCTTAGACCGTCCGTTCTGCGAGCCTGGAACGTCCGTTCCGGCTGGTTGAGACCGTCCGTTCTGTCTCCAGAACGGACGGTCCGAGGTCTAGATTCCGAAATTTTTCGTTTTCGAAGTCCGATTATGCAATCGTTGCTTAATCTGATCAACTGTGACTCAAATAGACATGATTTATTCTTATGGATGGTCCATAGTGAATGAATGCATATATCTTAATCAAGATATTGGATATGCTTGATTGAGTGGGAGTTTCGAGATTGGGATTACATAATCGAATGGATGGTCTATTCGGATTATGTAATACATATGATCAAGGAACAATTGTTGATCCTTGATATGTACAATCGTTGCACAAAAACCGGTTAGATCTAGGAGTTCTATGAGTAAAACACTTGTCAATGCCTCGATCGTACGTGTCATGGGCCATGCCAAAGTTGGGTGTGCCGTATTATCTTGGTGGGGCAAGATGGAGAAATGGTGGTTCTCATAGCTTGAAAGTAGATGCTTGATCTAAGTGTGGTTTCAAAAATCCCTTATTTATGTAATGCTAAGCGTGTACCTTCCATTACTAGAGCGCCTGTCAAGGCATCGATCGTCCGTAACACGGGTCATGCCAAAGCTGATCGTGCCGGATTATCTTTGTGAGGCAGGGTGAGAAATCGTGGTTCCCACAGCTTGAATATGGTTTACCTTAGGTTAAGTCGTCAGGTTTGACTTGAGACTTAATGGTACAGATGAGATGAGTATGCAATGATATTCGATATCATAGTCACATAAAAGATCTAAGAGTCACATTGGATGTGATTGACATAAGATGTCTACCTAAATAGCGTAAGACTGAGTGTAACAACTCATTCTTATGTGAAATACGGATCTTAGTCCCATATAGAAAATTATTGTAGGGTTAATTTTATGCATGGAAATATAGCTTGTCTGTGCATCTATGTTGTCGTTGATTGATGATGGACTAGCTGGTAGTAGATCATTGATAGAATCAGCATTTTGTTTTTGTTCGTTCTGTTTTTATCTTTTTCTGTAGGACATGGCGTCAACCGGTAGCGTACCGAGTTTGACGATGCGATCTATCCTTGAGAAGGATAAGTTGACCGAGACGAACTTCTTAGACTGGTATCGAAACTTGAGAATTGTTCTCAAGCACGATAAGAAGTATGTCTTGGAACGGGCTCTGATCATCATCTCCGAGACCAACTTGAATAAGATGCTTTGCACCTAAATTAGACGTGACGGTACAAAATTACTTCTCCCTCGTGCACCAAATAAACTAGGAAACAAGTTAACAGTTGGACATAGAACACTGTTATATCTTAATTTACCTATCCAAGGTATAATATATATACACTTGAACTTCAAGAAAACTTCAAGAAACATACATAAAATTTGCAAGTACCTTGCTCAGAGAGTTGTTCATCAAGAACTTTCCCTATCTGCTCCCAAAAAGGTACATCAGATTTCAGTAGAAAGTCATAAAAAGAAAAGGCAAAGAGAAACTTTTTTTTCCAAACAATACCTTATTGAAATGCTCATATTGACGATTACCAAGACCAAAAACACCATATGTTAACTGTTTAAGCCATGCTCCCCTTTCATTTCCCTCGAAAAATGAAAACACACAACATTAAATGGTTTGCAGTGAGAAAACTTCCATAAAACTAATAGTCTACGACGAAGTACAAAGCTGCTGACAAAGTGATAAAGTGTCCTTCGTATCAAATACAAAGAACATTAAGTCAAAATGATGTTTTGTTGCATTAAGTCAACAAACCTCTGTAAACCATTTGTAAAACCTGGCAGAATTATCAGTAGGCTCCCCATCTCTGTAACTGAGCATGTTATCAAAAACATGAACCCAACAGAACTCTTGGAGATTATAGAGAAGAAAGCAGCGTAACGTGGATATGATATATCTTACGTAGCAATGACGAAAAAGGCCAAAGTTTTCTTCTTCAATTTCTCTTCGTATTGGTCATCATCTGCAACATAGTCATCCTACCGCATGGAGGATGAATAAATAAGAGTGATAAGTAACTGAAACTGAAGACTCCGAGGAAGCATATGGAGTGATATAGCAAACAGCCATACCAAGTCAAGAACTTTGACGGCTGCCTTTTCATATCTCGCCTTGATTTCTTCTGCTAATGCCTGCGAGAGAAAACGATCAATGGCCGGACATTAGATCACAACGGACAAGATATCAAAAGACCAATATTTCAACCACAACCCAACAACAAAGCGCATCAAAACTCCAAATTTCAAAGGGTTCTAGATGGAATTCGTCATATAGTGTCAACCCACATTCAGAATTCGAACCAAGCCCAATCTAAAAACTTGGTCAAAATCATGTCCTATATATCAAGTACATTAGTTCGAGTCGCCAATAAGACACTGAAGCAGTCACTTCGAATTCATTATTTTCCCTGTACGAAAAGACCGATCGAAAATCATACTGATCATCAAAATCACTGTGCTTCAGCTAATCAACCGTGGAAATGCTCAACACCTTAGAAAATCCCTCAGCCGTTCCGGTCTGAGTGCCAAAGAAGATGCTCAATCTGGTCTTTCCGGATCCCAAATCCAAATCATCATCTTCATCTTTCGCCATCAGAGACTTGGTGATACACGCACGGAGGAGGATGGGAGCACGTTTGATCGCAATCACCGGCTCGCGTCTAGCGGCACTCGAATTCACGAACAAATGGGGATAATCGAAGGGGATTTACGGGAAACTCTCTCAATCACCGGCTCACTCAAGTGGCACTCGAATTCAAGAGAGAATCAGATTATGGATGGCGGAAACGAAGGGATAGGAGCATCGGACACACCGAGTGCAAACCCGCGGACACACCGACGGTAAGAACTCGGACAAACCGAGTGTTGGCTTGCGGACACACCGACAAGACCGAGCTTGGACACACCAAAGCTAAAGCTCTCGACACTTTAGAGTGGAGAAGAAGGAGAGAAAGCTCTGCAACTTTGATTCAATAAACTTGGCTGCCATTACAATAAAGAAGAGAAGTGTTTAAGTAGAAGAAAATGTCAACAACATAATTAAGCACCCAAGAATGTATGATCAAGATCAATGGTTATGAGGACTACATGGTACCCGATGCTCCAAACAACCACACAAGTCTCATAGGTTATCCGCTAGGAGGCGACCCCGGTAATTTCGTTCCTCTTTATATTCTTGTTTATGATTCTTGTCTTAATGACGTCATTGCCCGATTTGAATCCGAAAAAGACGTTTTGCAATTGAAATGTTTTTACCAACATCTCAGGAAGAACACTTGCTGCACTAACATATTTGCTGCCCTAGATTATGTCTTTGAGTTGCTGGTGTTCCAAACTCGGGAGGAGAACGTTTGCATGGAGAAAAAGACAGAAAACTCGATTATCCTCCTAACGCAAAGGCCGCATGAAATGCCTAGTCCTAACCACGGACTCATGGATATAAATAGGGATAAACCTTTCAGACGGAAAAAAATTCAATACCACAGCAACGACCTCACAAAGGATAAACCTTTCGAACGGGGAAAGGCTCGAAAGAAAGTGCTAGGAATTTTCGAAGCACGCCAAGACCAAGGTAAGTATGACATAACTTATATGTTCACTAATGCTGACTTGACCCCGTTTGATGTAGGAAAACCAGTTTCGAGGACGAAACCTCCAGAAGAGGGTACATGGTACCCGATGCTACAAACAACCATACAAGCCTCATAGGTTATTCGCTAGGAGGCGACCCTGGTAATTTCGTTCCTTTTTATATTCTTGTTTATGATTCTTGTCTTAATGATGCCATAGCCCGATTTGCGTCTGAAAAAGGGGTTTGGCAATTGAAATGTTTTTACAAACATCTCGGAAAGAACACTTGCTGCACTAATATATTTGCTGCCCTAGATTATGTCTTTGATTTACAGGTGTTCCAAACTCAGGAGGAGAACGTTTGCAGGGAGAAAATCTTCCCGAGATGTTTGTAAAAACATTTCAATTGCCAAACCCCTTTTTCAGACGCAAATCGGGCTATGGCATCATTAAGACAAGAATCATAAACAAGAATATAAAGAGGAACGAAATTACCATGGTCGCCTCCTAGCGAATAACCTATGAGGCTTGTATGGTTGTTTGTAGCATCGGGTACCATGTAGTCCTCATAACCATTGATCTTGATCATACGTTCTTGGGCGCTTGTTCCGATATGTGGAGACTCGGTTATTGGAAGCACTGTATAGTCCTTGCAGATTTTCTCCAATATCGTCTTGGACTTTTCAAGTACATTTTCCTTTGGCTTCTCATCCACGTTTTCTTCGGTATCATGGACAGTCTCGTCCATACCATTCTCCACTTCTTGAATTTCTTTTCCACGTATGATCTCGTTCTTCTCAGCCACCACTATGAATGTGTGTTTTGCCTCTTCTACCATAGTCATCTCTCGTTGTTCGAGAAATTCACTATCGTGATGTCCTTGTTCCTTGTGCTCGTGACACATGGTCGCACAAGCAAGATCAATATACGAAGGAATGGATTCGTTACCTGGTAGGATAGTTGTTGTTTCCTCGTGTTGGTCTTTATTATCCTTTGTCTTGTGCTTGTCTTCGTTTTCGATGACGCTTTCTTTTGTTGGTGTTGCCGCAAGTACATTCACCGATTCCAAAGGCTTCTTGCTCATTTCTCGCTCTACTTGGATCGCCGTATGCACAAGATGCTCCAAGTCACGGTATACTTTTTGTTTTACCTTTCTAGCGACTCGGTCTTTCAAACCCTCTAGAAAGTGTGCCATGAGGTCTTTTTCATCGTCGCCGATTCTCAAGTAAGCAATGAGCTGTTGGAATTCTCCGAAATAGCCCTCAACCGTCTTGTCTCCCTGCACGATGTTATCAAATCTATATTGTAATTCACGAAGACAATATCGAGGTACATACCTTTTCCGCATGAGTATTTTCATCCAAAGTTCAAATCTTCCGTTTTTACGGGAAAGGAAGATCCCGAGGAATATCTCGAGTGGGAGCGCCAAATGGATGCTATTTTTGAATACTATTCCCTGTCAAACCGAAGGAAGATTCAATACGCAACGGCATATCTTGCAAAGAATGCTCTCATGTGGTGGGAGCAAAAGGAGATCGAACACCGACGAGCACATTATGATCCGGTTTCCACTTGGAAGTAGATGAAAATACTCATGCGGAAAAGGTATGTACCTCGATATTGTCTTCGTGAATTACAATATAGTTTTGAATTTTAGATTCCACATACTTTCCTTTTTTTTTAATGTGGCTGATAAAATTTCAAGGAAGATGAACGGTCAAATTTTTCAATAAGAATAGATCAAATTCGTGCTTGACACAAGAGGTATAAGGGTGCGATAATGGGTGTTCGGTGGCAATCAAACATACCCAGATTTTTGCATTACACAAACAGATTTTTTATAGTGAAATGTTTTTCTAGTTTTCGGTAAGGACATGAAACAATAACGAAGAAGATAAAAGGATAGATCTCACCCGGGGTTTTAAGCGTCCGTTGGAGCGGTTAAACTCTGATACCAAAATGATACACGCCTTGACTCGGAAAGGATGGAACAAGGCCGAATCGCAGTCTCACGCGCTTCACGGAGAAGGCTCACGACTTTCGATCGGGTATGGTGTTCGAAGGGGAAGGGTGGTCCTCGGAATCAGTCACGGGCCTGCGAGAGGCACTCGACGTAACCACGGGAGAGATATGGTGGGGTGGAGACGAAGGGGATAGGAGCACCGGACACACCGAGTGCTGGTCGCGGACACACCGGCGACGAATACGCTCGGACACACCGAGAGAAGAACCTCGCGGACACACCGACGGAGGCTAAGCTTGGACACACCAAAACTTAGAATCACACAACAAGTACCACACAACTCAAATTGATCGAGCAATGTTATGACATCCAACATGCGAATAGGATTCAATCGCGGCAATGATTCGAATTCCCCCCTTTTTTTTTTTTTAATGTGGCTGATAAAATTTCAAGGAAGATGAACGGTCAAATTTTTCAATAAGAATAGATCAAATTCGTGCTTGACACAAGAGGTATAAGGGTGCGATAATGGGTGTTCGGTGGCAATCAAACATACCCAGATTTTTGCATTACACAAACAGATTTTTTTTTTTTTGAAGGATAGAAAAATAAAAACGCGTAGAGATGGAGAGATATCACCGAGAGGTTTTGATGGTTTATTGCAGGAGGAATCAAGCTTGAATCTCCGATGATTAAGCTGCAAAAACACAAAACACAATCAGGTTTTTCAAGGGACAAAACAGATTTTTATAGTGAAATGTTTTTCTAGTTTTCAGTAAGGACATGAAACAATAACGAAGAAGATAAAAGGATAGATCTCACCCGGGGTTTTAAGCGTCCGTTGGAGCGGTTAAGCTCTGATACCAAAATGATACACGCACGGAGGAGGATGGGAGCACGTTTGATCGCAATCACTGGCTCGCGTCTAGCGGCACTCGAATTCACGAACAAACGGGGATAATCGAAGGGGATTTACGGGAAACTCTCTCAATCACCGGCTCACTCAAGTGGCACTCGAATTCAAGAGAGAATCAGATTATGGATGGCGGAACCGAAGGGATAGGAGCATCGGACACACCGAGTGCAAACCCGCGGACACACCGACGGTAAGAACTCGGACAAACCGAGTGTTGGCTTGCGGACACACCGACAAGACCGAGCTTGGACACACCAAAGCTAAAGCTCTCGACACTTTAGAGTGGAGAAGAAGGAGAGAAAGCTCTGCAACTTTGATTCAATAAACTTGGCTGCCATTACAATGAAGAAGAGAAGTGTTTAAGTAGAAGAAAATGTCAACAACATAATTAAAGCAACAAACACATGCAAGACATGAGCCATAAATGAGGTAGGTGGGCTGAATATGGCTGTTGGGAGGTGTCTTGCATCTCAAGAAGCTTCCTTTTGTTAGTGACTTGGATCACAAGAAGCTTCGTAATCGACCACGAACAAGTTACGTGCGGCTCGGGTTTCTTCGGTGGAAAAGAACATTGCGTCCTCTTCGCTTGGCAGCGTCAATGCACGATTGAAGTGGGCATTGAGCTTCCCTTGGAGTGCTCGTGTCCTTGCTCGGGTGATCGGAGGTTCGACATGCACTTGGGCTGTCGAAGAATGGGACTTTGGCTCGACATGTGGAGCGGTTTCGGTTCGGCCGAATGGACAGCATGTGGAAGTGGATGTGTGACCTCCGGCCCGCATGAGTACTTCTTCTCGATCTCGTCTAAGCTCTCCTCTATAGCATGTTCCGTGTCCTCATTCCGAGCAACTTCCATGTGTTCCTTGCATTCCAAACATTGCTTAAACTCCAAGCTATCCCGTTGAGCTCCTAGCTCCGTGCTCCCGCTCCAAGCTATCATTAGCTCCATGCGTTCCTTTACCTCTAAGATATAGTTTGATGTATCACTCATGACTCCGAGGTTCTCATCACTTGGGAATCGTCGCCGGTTTCACCTCCCGGCTCCTATCCGCTGCCGTCCTCCTCCATAGTAACACCGCGAACCCCACTATCACCGCCAATGACGTGGTGGCGATCACAAGCGCGGCGTCGTCCGAGACCGAACCACCGAGAGAGATTCTGAAAGCCGACTCCAGGTACCGAACCAACCCGGAAGCACCGAAAGTAGAGCTCATTTTATGAAAATTTCGATTGGAATTGAAAAACCAGATCCTGTGACCAGATGGGTGTCACAGTTCTTCTCCCTCTCTCTCCGAAGATCCACGAATCGGGAGAGACCGGGAGAAGAAGAAGAAGAACATTATTGTGTGTATGGGTGAGGAGTTGAATCTGAGTGGGCCATTTTTCTCTGAGTGTTGACCATTTTTTCTTCTTTATGTTTTTTATGCAGAAAATGTCCTTCTCTGGGGTTTTTTATTATTAATTTTTAATTTTTTTTCCATTAATTATCCACGTGGATAAGAAGTTAATTTTTTTCCTTTAATACTCGGTATTTTTCTTTTTCCATATAAATCAAATTCTAAATATCTAGAAAATAATCCGAACAATGCATAAAATCATGCGAATGATTCTTTAGTTACTTTTTTTTAAAGCAAATGATTTTTTAGTTGGAATTATCTTTATAAATTACCGTATTAATCAATAAAACTTATTAAGAGTAGAACAATTATGTATAGTTAAAAAAATAATTCTGTGAGAATGTTGATGATGAAGGACCAACTCACAATGTCAAATGCTTTCTTAAAGTCAATTTTAATGGCAGCTCCTTTTGGCGCATTCTTCCGACTATAGTCCTTGATGACCTCAGTTGCCAACATGATATTTTCCAGCATCAGTCGACCCTTGGTAAACGCCGTCTGGTTGGACGAAATCAGTTTCGGCATTAGAGGTTTTAATCGTTTTGCCAAAATTGATGAGATGATCTTGTAGACAACATTGCAACAACTAATAGGCCTATAGTCAGTCAATGAGATAGCTCCAGCCTTTTTTAGTATGAGAGAGATCGCAGTTGCGTTTAACTGTCCCAGAAGCTTCCCTGTACCGAAAAATTCCTGGACAGCCGCAATCAGATCCTTCCCCACTGTTTCCCATGACGAAACAAAAAACTCTTTTGTGAAGCCATCTGGTCCCGGCGCCTTATTATTTGGCATTGAGAGTAGAGTGAGCTTGACTTCCTCTGCAGTTGGCAAACCCACAAGGCTCGCAGATGCCGCAGAGTCTATGGTCCTCCCTAGCAACTCAGTGAGCCATGATGTGGAAGGATGCACCACGACATCAGCAGAGGTGCCGAGTAGGTTGGCAAAGAACGCAACAACATGATCTCGCAGGCCCGTGCTTGATTCAATGCGGTCTCCCTCCTGGTTAATAAGGTAGTGAATGTGATTGCCAGCATTCCTAAACTTGGTGGTGTTGAAGAAAAATTTGGTGTGTTTGTCTCCATATTGCAGCCATCTGACCCGGAACTTCTGTCGGTAAAAGACCTCCTCTGCTGCTACCATTTGCATCCACTCAAGCCTCTTCCTTTTCTCTTCAGCTATGATATGGTCCGATGGGTCAGGCAACATCTCGGCTTGGATATAGTGGAGTTCCTCCCTTAGGACTGCAACCCGCTTACTGATATCACTGTAAGCCCTCACATTCAGTTTCCTAAGGGGAAATTTCAGACTCTTTAATGCTTGACAAAGTTTGTATTGCTTTGTTCCTGACACATGTGACGACATCCAAGTGGTTCTGACAGTTTCCTGAAATAGAGGGTGCATAATCAGGTGGTGAAAGAATTTGAATGGTCCTCGTCGGCTAGCCACTTCCCGTGGAAACCGAATTATACAAGGGGTGTGGTCGGAAGTCCCTGACAGTCCAAATTCTGCATACACGTCCGCTTGGTGTTGCTTCCAGGCAACATTACCGACAGCTCGATCGAGTTTCACTGAGAGAGGGTGATCACTGTTGAGGTTGCACCATGTGAAATGGTTGCCTCGACTAGTGATGTCTTCCAGTCCAGCCAATGTCAAACATTCCTCCAGATCAGTCATGCCTTGGGAATGGGTGACGAGGGCTGGAAAATCCGATCTATCCGAAGGGCGGAGGATCTGGTTAAAATCCCCGAGGATAAGCCATGGGGTGTCAGCTACTGGGGCATATCGCGAGAGGTCAACTATGTGCTCCCAAAGGGGTCTACGTTCTCCCGCCGTGTTCCTGGCATAGACAAAAGTAAGAGCAAGTGTAATACGGTCGAGGGGCAGTATATTCCACAAGTGATTGAATCTGCAGTCAAAGAGTACACCGTGACATGGAGAGAGGGTTCCCAAACTATCCAGACTCGCCCACTGCTGTCATGATCGTGATTGCAGATGGACTTCCATCCTAGGGGAATTGCTGAAAGAATCCGATTTCTATTTTCCTGTTGAATGTGAGTTTCGAGGAGGCTTCCAAAACATTCACTAAATGGGTTGAGGCATGCATCACAACCCCTCGGTTCTCAGTTTCACTAAACGGCCAACTGGAGGGCTATTTCAAAGGACGGAGAAGACTACGACAAGGTGACCCTCTTTCACCTTATCTCTTCATTCTAGTCATTGAAGTGCTTTCAAGAATGCTGGACAGAGCAGCAGTTGGGAAAGAAATCAGGATCCATCACAAATGCAACTCCCCCCTCATCACGCACATAGCTTTTGCTGACGATGTGCTGATATTTGCCAAAGCTGAGCGCGGTACCCTGTTGCGGATTTAGAGCTTGTTGGAAGAATTCGGGACTTTATCAGGGTTGCTTATCAATCAAGACAAGACAGAAGTATTCTTCAGTGGGATTAATGTTGCAGAAACTCATAACCTGATGTCACTCCTCGGTTATAGACTTGGTACTCTTCCGGTGCGCTATCTGGGCATCCCGTTGAGCCCTACTAAACCGCGGAAGAACGACTACCTTCCCCTGGTAATGAAGGTCAAGGCGAAGCTGAGCTCTTGGACTAACCTATTCCTTTCACGAGCGGGTAGAATCTTATTGATTCGATCTGTCATATATGGTCAGGTTAGCCTATGGAGCTCGGTCTTCTTGGTCCCGAAAACTATCATCAGGGAGATAAATGGCCTATGCTCCAAATTCCTCTGGTCTTCTGCAGGGAAAGACCCACAGTCTGCTCATTCTAGAGTTGCTTGGGAACACGTATGCCAGCCCAAAGAGGAAGGAGGCCTTGGAGTCCGCCGTCTACTGGATCTGAACATATCTCACAGGCTAAAACTCTTCTGGATTTTGCTTACCAACCGATCCATATGGTCGGTTTGGTTAGAACAAAATGTATGGAAAAGGAAGGGACTATGGGGAGCAACCCCTAAACCTTCTTTATCATGGAATCTACGCAAGCTCCTATCCACCCGACCGCTTCTTCAGAAATTCATGAGGTACAACATTGGGAACGGGAAAACTGCTCTATTCTGGCAGGATTGTTGGCTTGGTCACAAGCCGCTCATTGAGATTGCAGGTCATGAGGGTCCTAGGCAGCTTCGACTGCCCATTGATTGCACGGTTCAAGGGGCTTTCCAAAATGGGAGATGGCAGATCCAAGGTGCGAGATTTGACGGGGTGCAAGCAGTGTTGATTGCCCTAACCGAAGCGAAGGCACCAAGCGATGAAGGTGGACAAGACACATTGCTATGGAAGCATAGTGACGGTAACTACAAACGGTGGTTCTCTAGCGCTAGTACTTGGGACCAGCTTTGGCAGCGAGCACCGGAGGTGCAATGGCATAGCGTGGTATGGTTTAAGAATGCAATTCCTCGGTTCTCCTTTCTCCTTTGGGAGATCATGCTACAGCGCCTGCCAACCCGAGATCGTCTCATTCAGTGGGGACTCAATGTGGATCCATTGTGTGTTCTCTGTTCTATCAACGATGAAACACACAACCATCTGTTCTTTGAGTGCCCGTTCAGCAGCTCTATATGGCAAAGACTTGCGAGTCTGTGTTGGCCGAACCCGCCTAGCTCAGCTGACCAATGCAGTGACTGGATATGCGGCCAGGCTAACGACTGGGGCATAAACAGGGTGTTGATATCGAAACTACTTCTGCAGATCATTTCATGTCAGATTTGGAAGGAAAGAAACTCTAGAATCTTTCGGAGAAAATCGCGAACAACCACTCATCTCATCTACAGCACTGATCGAACAATCAGGAATGCTCTGCTTGCACGGAATCATCCCAGCCGTGACTCTTCGGGCTCCCTACTACAGGACTGGTTCAAACTATCGGAGACTCTCCGAACGCAGCAACAAATGTGAACGGAAATGAGGCAGTAATCATGATTTCTGGATTTTTATGATTTTGTGATTTTGTAACATGGAATCAATCTGGTACAGCTTAGGCTGGCTTTTGTAACACAACATTACGTATATATGATATTCACCTTTTCATACCAAAAAAAAAAAATAATTATGTACAGTGATACAAGATCCGATGAGCTTTTATGTTGTTTTATGGATCAATTTGTAACATATGTATAATTGTTTTTAGTTATATACTTATATTTTTAAGATTCATGTAAATAAAAATCTACAGAAAATTTGTAACCAAATTAAGCACAGCATATATAGGTATGCTTAGCTGTTTATGATAGAAATGCTTAGCGTTTGTAACCAAAAGTGATATGTATGAAAATACTTTGCCTGATGCCAAAAAAGAGTGTGAGAAGATAGGAAAGTTTGGCTACCATCCGGTTCGCAGAGAAAACCACATATTCAAGAATGAGTCGAATTTCGCGGAGACGAGCAGATGGAAACTCGATAAGGCGGTGCTTAACATTATACTCTCCATCCATCAGGGTGCAGCACCATGGACACTAAAAAAAACAGCGTTTTTTCAACGAAATTTGCAACGAAATCCATTTCGTTGCTAACTTTGTAAGCTTTAGCAATGTTTTGCAATGAAACAATTTAGCAACGAAATCGAAACGATTTTACAACGCTCATCAGGGCTGGGCACGGGCGGGTACCCGGATGTTTTAAGATATCTCGATCTCGATCTCAGTCTCGTTGGGATTTTGGTCATCATATCTCAATCTCTATCTCACAAGGTCCGGGTACCCGAATCTCGGATACCCGGAAGACAAGATCGGGTACCCGTCACACCCGAACTCGTGCTCATCATTAAAAAAACATGTACGATGCCAGAGGTTCCGTCGAACAGGGGGAGAGATTCGGTCGAACAAGGCAACAATGTGGTCTCGCTTAAATCAATGGAACAAAGAGGGAGAGAGGGAAAGCAAGGCAGAGAGATGAAAATGAGGGAGAACACGACAGATCTAGATGCGGAAATCTTACCGAGAATATAGGGAGACCAAGACACAGAAGGCGAAGACGGAGGCAGTCGAACAGAGGAAGAGCAAGACAGATACGACGGAGACGGAGGCTGTCGAACAGAGGGAGAGAAAGAGAACGACGACGACGGAGAAATGGATGTTGAACAGAGAGCACGACGACGAAGTGAAAGAGAACGATGGAGGCTGAAGCTTAGGCGACGAGGGATAGAGAAAGAACATGGGAAGGTTGGAGCTCACTCTAATGTCTCAGCAACGACAATCTCTCTGATAACAAACGAAAGCTGAAAAAAATGAAAAGAACTTAAGCAAAAAAAAGTGAAAAGAGAGGAGGCGGATAGAAGAGTGAGGTGAGAGAGTGGGGATCACTAGGATTAGGGTTAGATTTAGGCATAAATGTATTAAATATAAGGGTATTTTTGTAATTTTATATTTTATCCGGGTACCCGTGAGATAACCCGTGAAGAAATATGTAAACCCGAACCCGAACCCGAAACTCGGATTTTCGTCTCAAAAAACCCGGCATGCATCTCATTGTCTCGCAAAGTAATACAATCCGGGTACCCGTGAGATAGGGTACCCGAAAACCCGCGGGTCTCGGGTAAAAATGCCCACCCCTACGCTCATGCAACGCTTAGCAATGCTACAAATTTCGTTACAAACTAGCAACACAATTTCGCTGCTAATTGCAACGATTAGCAATGTTAACAAACGTACGAAAACGTTGCAACGCTTTTCCAACGAAATGATCACGCTTTGCAACGCTTTTACAACGAAAAAATTTCGTTGCTTGTTACAACGAAAATTTTGTTGCAAAGAGTAAACGTTTTGCAACGAAATTGCCACGAAAATTATTTCGTTGCAATGCAGCAACGAAACATTTTCGTTGCTAATTACTTTAGCAACAAAATTTCTACATTATCAGAATTCCGCTGTTAGCAACGAAATTGCGTTGCATAATTTAGTTGCAACGCAATTTCGTTGCAAAAGTTTACGGTTAGCAACGAAATTGCGTTGCAACTAAATTTTATAAAAATCCCCTCATCCTCCCTTTCTCTTCAAACTTCGAAAATTCAAGCAAAAAAAATGACATCTAGTGGAAGTGATATTTATCACTCTAGAAGATGGTTATACGAGAGAATCGATGCATCTACGGGAAATTTGAGCATCCAATATGAAGAGGGTTGCAGAATTTCATGCAATTTGCGAAAAGTGAGAATTAGTGCGTAAGAACGGGTAAAACCTATTGTCCTTGTGCACGATGTGAAAATTCTAAATTTCTTACTCTAGAGGTGGTTCTAAAACATCTATTTAAAAGGGGTTTTGTTCCAAATTATTATATTTGGGTTTATCACGGTGAAACGCTCGATGTTGTTAATGTTCCTACCATTAACGACAAATTTGTTGGGAGCAGCGAACCAACTAACTGTTACGTTGATATGGTTCAAGATGCATTCCCTTCTCAGTTTTGTTCTAACAGGGAAGACGAAGAACCAAACAACGAATCAAAAAGGTTTTTTGATTTGTTGGAGGCAGCGAATCAACCTATATATGATGGGTGCGTAGAAGGATTATCCCAAATATCTCTTTCTACACGAATGATGGGCATGAAGTCGAGTTATAATCTGACGGAAAATTGTATGGACGAAGTATGTCAGATGATGACCGATTATCTTCCTGGAGGTAACCATGCTCCTGATTCTTTCTACAATATGTCTAAACTCATGGGATCATTAGGCATGAGGGCTATCAAAATCGATGTGTGCCAGAACAACTGCATGATTTTTTGGTCTGGAAATGATAAAGAGTTATCGAATTGTCGATTTTGTAGAGCTGATCGATTCAAACCCAGGAAAAATGTGCAACGTAAAAGAGTACCATATAAACGAATATTTTATTTGTCGATAGCAGATATATTGAAGAGATTATACGAATCTCACAAGACAACATCTCAAATACGTTGGCACGGATTCAGAAAACATGCGTCGTCCATCAGATGGTGAGGCATGGAAGCATTTTGTCCGGCTATATCCTGATTTTGCCTGTGAGGTGAAAAATATTTATCTGTGTTTATGCACCGATGGTTTTGCACCGTATGGTCAGTCTGGAAAACAATATTCATTATGGCCAATTGTGTTGTCGCCGTATAACCTACCGCGGAAATGTGTTTGAAAAGAGAGTTTTTATTTCTTACGATATTACTGCCGGGACCTTCTCATCCGAAGAAGAGTTTTGATGTGTTCCTCCAACCTTTGATTGATGAATTATTGATGTTGTGGGAACAAGGTGTTGATGCGTATGACGTTTCAACAAGACAAAATTCAACTTGAGAGCAGTGTTGATGTGGACAATCAATGATTTTCCGGCTTATGGAATGTTATCTGGGTGGAGTACTCATGGACGTTTAGCATGTCCTTATTGCATAGATGAGATTGATTCATTCCAATTAAAACATGAGCGGAAACCATGTTCGTTTGATTGTCACCGTAGATTTTTACCATTGGATCCATCCATGGAGGCGCAACAAAAAATTTTTAGATGGAATAAAGTTGTGACTGATCCAAGGCCTCTCCTGACGGGTGATGAAATTTTTTGGCGTGCAAAAAACAATCGAATGTGGAGGAAACAGGCATACCAAAACCACATGAGTATGGTGAGTACCATAATTGGTATAAACGAAGTATCTTTTGGGATTTACCGTACTGGCGTACTCATAAACTTCGTCATAATCTGGACGTCATGGACATTGAGAAGAATTTTTTCGACAATATCATCAACACACTCATGAATGTGAAAGGTAACATTTCTTACAATTTTTCCATTGCAACAATAATATACATAGGATTACTAATTTTGTTTCAAATATTGGTTAATATTATTCATTACCTTCTGTAATTTTATTGTAGGTAAATCAAAGGATAACATCGCTTCAAAGATGGATGTTAAGGACATATGCTCTAAGAAAGATTTGGAGATCAGAGCAGATGGAAAAGCTCTTGTTCCCATCTTCAGACTCTCTAAAGATGAAATCTCACGATTTTAAAGTGGTTGAGAGATGAAGTCAAGTTTTCAGATGGATATGCTTCCAACATTGGAAGGTGTGTTGATTTGGAAGGTGGCAAACTACATGGGATGAAAAGTCATGATTGTCATGTTTTTATGCAACGCCTACTTCTCGTTGTCTTCGGTGAACTGCTACCACAACCTGTATACGAAGCTTTACGCGGTACTTGTGGAATTTTGTCGTTAAATTAACCACATGTATTGAATAACAATATATTATGCTTATACAATTAGTGTCGTTACATGTATCAACACGTTCTTCCCAGATATTTATTCTAAGAACTTAAATGTCAGAGATGTTGAAACTATGAAGACTAATATTCCGATCGTTCTGTGTGCGCTTGAAAAGGTAAAAAACTAAATTTATTGTAAGTTAATTAAGTTCATTTTCAATACGATCTGATGAAATCTTAATGAATTTTTATGTACAGATATTTCCTCCATCGTTCTTCGATGTTATGGAGCATTTGACGATACATCTTCCAGATGAAGTAATCCTCGGAGAACCAGTTCAATTCAGATGGATGTATCCGTTTGAAAGGTTCTTCTACCATTTTAAGCGCAAGGTTAAAAACAAGAATAAACCAGAAGGTGCAATCGTCAAACAATACGTGAATGATGAGGTGATGTTTTTTACAAACTACTACTTCGAGCCTCATGTCCAAACGAAACACAGAAGTGTATCTACACATGCAGGCAAAGAGCGACTGTTTGAATACAACGAAATTGTGCCAGACTAGATGGCTAAGTGGAAAATCCAGTCGACGTTGGTTAACCGAAGATGAGTATCGACACGCACACACATACATCTTATTGAATTGTGAAGACATTCGACCCATTGAGCGTTTGTTTGACGAGGAAATGATATGTCAACATCCAGATATTGATGGTGATGGTTTGATCAAGATGAAAGAAACTTTCTTCTCGACACTACAAAAAAACACGCGATTTCAACGGATTTATCCGTTGAAATTTTTTCAACGAAATTTCAACGAATTTCAACGGCTTTTCAACGACAAATTCCGTTAAAATTTCGTTGATCATTTCAACGGATTGCCGTTGAAAAATTCCGTTGAAAAATTTCTACGCAATTCCAATGAATTTCAGTTGAAAAATAATTTTTCAACGAATTTCGGTTGAAAAATTCAACGGATTTCGGTTGAAAAATGATATTTCAACGGAAATCTGTTGCAATTTTCAACGGATTTCGGTTGAAATATTTTACGAAATTTAGAACAATTTTAGTTGAAAAAATCGATTGAACTTTTCAACGATTTTTTTTTTGTAAAATCGATTGGATATATATATATATATATATTTATATATAAACAATATTTTATGTATACGTATATATATTTAAACATGTATATATATATATAAATATAAAAATTGATAGGTATAAATATGTATATATTATGTATATACATATGTATTTTACTATAGTGATATATTAGATATTGTATATATTGTATATATATATATACAAATAAACATTTATATATATATATATTTACGTATAAGTATTTTTATGTGTATATATATGTATAACAATTTATACGTATATATATATATATAAATGTTTATACTTGTATACACGTATGTATAAATATTTATATATATGTATAAGTGCATATATATGTTTAAGTATTTATACATATTAACATTTGTATATGTATATGTATATGTATTAATGTTATGTTATATCAGAAATTTAACTTGGAGCAGTTTGAAGTTAGTTAATCAGAACTATGCAGTTAAGCGTGCTCGTGCTGGAGTAGTGGAAGGATGGGTGACCTACTGGGAAGCGGATTTTGCATTACAATGTCAGAATTTCCGAAGTCAAATTGTATACTAAGACAAAGTTCAGATTAAGTCGGATTCGGGTTAAGGGTCGAGGCAAATCGAAGTCACTATGTAAATATTAGTTAACTTCTTTAATTTCTGTCTACGTTTTCTATTAATAATAAATGTAACCATAATTGTCTCATTGATTTCAGGTGCAACAATTACCACATCATCCAGTCTGGTTGAAATATTTGATCCACGGACCATCGAGGAAGGTGACATGTTATCCGATCATGTTCACAAGAGGATACATGTTTCACACATTCGATCATGGTTTAGAGCGACGAGTATCGAATTACGGAATTTGTGTTCGAGGTTCCGTAAGCTGTGACGTACCGAATGAACCTGATTTCTACGGGATACTTAAGGAAATCATGGTTCTCGAATACAACGGGTATGTTTGTTGGTTTAGTGCTCTATGATGTACTGTTTTGCGAGCTTTATTTTGATACATTTGATGTATTGACACTTTCTATGATTTATGGATGAGTGTTTTATTCATTACATGTTGTGCATACTTAATATGTTATGAAATCCATGTATTGTTATGAACAATACTAAACTCTCTAGTCATATATCATTGTGGGAACAATGATATACTAAGACTAGTATGATGTGTGATTGATGATCATAGGGATGATCATAGGTATTGGATATGATCACAATCATAGGTATTCATTGGAGAACGGAATACTGGATTGACCCGCATGAGATTGTCACATGGACTAGCATCATGACTTGAATCTCAAATGACGGTTCCATGATTGGATCCTAAGACCCGCATGAGTTGCGTACTTTGAATACTCAAACGTCCTGCATAACAGGAGGACTATAAAGGCGTGTATCAGTACGAAACGAATCATGTGCTGGATTGTAGGTAGTCAAGACGAGATTTGTACCTCTCGTAAAAGAGAGAGATATCGCTGGGCCCCTCGTGTGAGCGAGACTGTGAAATGTGTGGCCGCACTATAGACGAACGTCGTCGATTTTGTACAGTCGAACTCAGTGAATGAGAAAGCAGTCGAATCATATAAGGTGGCATGTCCATGCCTTATGTTCGACTTATGATATCATGATACGAAAGGATCATCAGCTACAATCATCATTGGCGTTCGTAAGATCACGAACAAACTCTATTCGAGATAGGTAATCATAGTATCTTGCTAGAGACCACCTATGACTTGTATATCTGAAATAGAGTTTTCGAGTTATACTGCTATATCGAATGAGCCTACACAGTCACACACGCAGGGAAGGACAAAACGCACGAGAAAACGACTAAAAAAACCGAGACAGAAGGGTCCAGACCGGATGGACCAGAAGGGCCAGATCCGACGGTCCAGACAAGGTAGACCGTCCGTTCTAGAGTGTGTAGAACGGACGGACCATCAGACGCAGACCATCCGTTCTGTCTTGCTGGAACGTACATTCCACGTGCATTTCTGGACCGTCCGTTCCAGCTTTCGGATTTTTCGAAAATTAAACCAAAATTATGGTTAAATCACTTTATAAGAAAGAGATTAAAAACCCTAATGAAAAGAGCTTACTTGAGAGAACTTCTACAGACTTTGGTGAGATCCAAAAGGTTCTAAGAGGTGATCCAAGTCTCGTTTTATCGAAGCAACATACCGAATAGTTGATTCGGGTCCTACCAGACAAGTTCCATTCGTTGGAATCCATCCCGAGGTGTGGATACGTGTAGAGGGCGAGGTATTCCTCCCTTTCGTGGTCGGACGAACACATCAATTGATATAGGCCCCGGATCGATTGAGGTAGGCGTTCTAACGTTTCTACGATTCATACATGCAAGGTTCTAGGGTGTCATATAAATTTTTGTTTTACATCCGCTGCGCAAACCCTAAAATCGATCTCTTAGGAATAGGATTCGCTCTAGAGATTCCAGGATACCCAACAGTGGTATCAGAGTCTGGTTGCTCTGTTTTATTTCGTAAAACCCAATCTCGCACGTTTTAGGGTTTAAATCGTTAAATCCATGTTTGCTTTGATTTCTATGAATGTTTGATGATTGAATCCATGGTAGATTGCATGTTTCATGTTGCATAGAGTGCAGGAGTTCGAATTTTGGATTTACAGATGAATTCGGATATGTTTCGGGTCTGATTGGGGTCGAGAAAGCGGAAAAACGTGATCTGATCATGTAACCCTAGACCGTCTGTTCTGGGTATGCCAGACCGGACGGTCCAGGGTGGCGGACTGGGTGGAACGGAACGGATTGTGAGTCTGGATCGGGCGGTCTGAGTGTCAGACCGTCCGTTCCAACTCTTCTGAGGTTGGACTGTCCATTCCGTCTACCGTGGACTGTCCGTTCTGACTTCTGAGACAAGGCCGTTTGTTCTATGGCTAGAACGTCCGTTCTGCCAAGCTGGCCCATCCGTTCTACAGCCAGAACGGACGGTCCGAGGAACAGAATTCTGAAATTTTTCGTTTTTCTTGTCCGATTATGCAATCCTTGCTTAATCTGATCAACTGTGACTCAAATAGACATGATTCGTTCGTTTAGATGGTCCATAGTAAATGAATGCATGTAACTTAATCAAGATATTAGATACGCTTGATTGAGTGGGAGCTTCGGGATTGGGATTACATAATCGAATGGATGATCTATTTGGATTATGTAATACATCTGATCAAGGAATAATAGTTGATCTTTGATAGTACAATCGTTGCACAGAAACCGGTTAGATCTAGGAGCTCTATGAGTAAAGCACTTGTCAAGGCTTCGATCGTACGTGTCATGGGCCATGTCAAAGCTGGGTGTGCCGTGATATCTTGGTGAGGCAAGATGGAGAAATGGTGGTTCTCATAGCTTGAAAGTAGATGCTTGATCTAAGTGTGGTTTTAAAAATCCCTTTTATGTAATGTTATGCGTGTACCTTCCATTACTATGCTGTCATTGATTGATGATGGACTAGCTGGTAGTGGATCATTGATAGAATCTGTAGTTGTTTTGTTCGTTGTATTTTATCTTTTTCTGTAGGACATAGCATCGATCGGTAGTGTAACAAGTTTGACGATGCGATCTATCTTTATGAAGGATAAGTCTCTGACCACGGCTTCTAGATCGATCATTGATGATTATTGGAAACATGTGGATGATGATCTTGACATATCTAGCTTGATATTTGGAAACATGACTTCGGAATTGCGTAATCAATTAGAGGACATGAACGATTCTTTGATAGTTGATCAGTTGAATGCGTCATTCCAAAAAAAAGCTGAGAGCCACAGAAAGAGTGATATGATAGTTGTTGGAAAGAGTTCCAGCAAAAGAAAGCGTTCCAAGAGCAAGGGCAAGAGAAAAGTGACAAGCGTTGTCATTGAACCTAAGCTCAAGTCCAAGAAGGAAGAGTGTTATTTCTGTCATGCCATTGGGCATTGGTGTTGGATTTTCTGGGATCTCAAGAACGAATCTAATTCCTAAGAGATCGGTTCTAGGGTTTGTGCAGCAGATATAAAACAAAAATTTTGATGAAACCCTAAAACCTATCATGCATGATCTTGTAGAAACGTTAGATCGCTTACTCAATCGATCCGGGGCCTGTATCAATTTATGTGTTCGTCCGATCACGTAAGGCAGGAAGAATACCTCACCCTCTATACGTATCCACACGGCGGAAAGGATTCCAACGGTTGGAACTTGTCTGCTAGGACTGAAGAACATTCTTTGCGCAAGGGTTTCAGAAATTTTTCTCTAGGTTTTTCCACTCTCAAAAACTCCCTAAAGGGTCTAAAAGTCGTACAAGAGGCTTGGGAGACGTTCCCTAAAGTTAATCCCACTTAAAACCCTAATTAGAGCGAGTTTAGGAAATCCCGACGTGTGGACCGATCGGTCCATGGTTCAGGACCGATCGGTCTGGAACATTTTTCGGACCGAGCAACATTTGCACGTTACCTCTGGACCGACCGGTCCACGTGTCTGGACTGATCGGTCTGGGTTGGCTGGATCGATCGGTCCAGACCTTCTAGACCGGTCGTGTGGCCTCCGCTCCACCGGGATTTTCTCGTCTCTTCTCACGCATTCGTCCTTTCCTGTGTGTGACCCTGTAGGCTCATCCGATATAGCAGTATAACCTGAAATCTCTTATTTCGGTTACATAAGTCATAGGCGGTCTCTAGCAAGACACTATGACTACCTATCTCGAATAGAGTTTGTTCATGATCCTACGAACGCCAGTGATGATTCCGGTTGATGATCCTTTTGTATCGCGATATCATACGTCGAACATAAGACATGTACAAGCCACCTTATCTGATTCGACTGCTTTCTCGTTCACAGAGTTCGACTGTCTGAAATAGACGACGTTCGTCTATAGTGCGGCCACACATTTCTACAATCTCGCTCACACGAGGGGTCCAGCGATATCTCTCTGTTTTACGAGAGGTACAAATCTCATCTTGACTATCTACAATCCAGCACATGATTCGTTTCGTACATGATACACACCTTTATAGTCCTCCTGTTACGCAGGACGTTTGACGTATTCAAAGTACGCAACTCCTCATGTTGGATTCCGTAGATATCTCAGGTCTTAGGATCAAATCATGGAACCACGATATGAGATTCAAGTCATGACGCAAGTCCATGTCACAATCTCATGCGGGTCAATCCAATATTTCGTTCTCCAACGAATATCTATGATTGTGATCGTATCCAATACCTATGATCATCTCTATGATCATCAATCACACATCATACTAGTCTTATTACATCATTATTCCCACAATGACATACGAGTAGGGAATTTAGTACTGTTCATAACAATACATGGATTTCATAACATATTTAAGTATACAAAAAATTGTAATGAATAAAACATTCATCTATCAACTCATAGAAAGTGTCAATACATCAAATGTATCTATAAATAAAGCTCGCAAAACAGTACATCATAGAGCACTAAACCAACAATCTCCCACTTGCCCTAATCATGGACTGCTAAATATCTAATGTCCATATCCCTAACATGACCCTCATGTTTCGACGAAGGGAGAGGCTTCGTCAACGGATCGGCAATGTTGTCATCTGTCGACACTCTGCAAATGTACAGGTCTCCTCTATCTATGATCTCCCTAATAAGGTGAAATCGTCTGAGTATGTGTTTGGATCGTTGATGGGATCTGGGTTCTTTCGCTTGTGCGATCGCTCCATTGTTGTCACAATACAGAGCAATGGGGCTATCAGCACAAGGAATGACACCCAATTCTCCAACAAACTTCCTGATCCAAACAACTTCCTTTGCCGCGTCCGACGCTGCAATATACTCAGCTTTTGTAGTAGAATCTGCAACGGTCGCTTGCTTAGAACTCTTCCAGCTAACAACGCCTCCGTTCAAGTAGAAAACATAGTCAGACTGCGATCTGTAGTCATCCGAGTCTGACTGGAAACCAGCATCGGTGTAACCCTTTACAACGAGCACGTCTTCCGACCCACCGTATACCAAGAACGCATCCTTAGTCCTACTCAAGTACTTCAGGATGTTCTTGACGGCGATCTAGTGTGACTCACCTGGATCTGGCTGGTATCTACTCGTAATGCTTAACGCATAGGATACATCCGGTCAAGTACAAAGTGTTGGTTTAGTGCTCTATGATGTACTGTTACGCGAGCTTTGTTTAGATGCATTTGATGTATTAACATTTTCGGTCTATTTATGGATGGATGAGTGTTTTATTCATTACATATTGTGCATACTTATGTGTTATGAAATCCATGTATTGTTATGAACAATACTAAACTCCCTAGTCATGTATCATTGTGGGAATAATGATATACCAAGACTAGTATGATGTGTGATTGATGATCATATTCAGACAGTCGAACTCAGTGAACGAGAAAGCAGTCGAATCAGATAAGGTGGCTTGTCCATGCCTTATGTTCGACATATGATATCGCGATACAAAAGGATCATCAACCGGAATCATCACTGACGTTCGTAAGATCACAAACAAACTCTATTCGAGATAGGTAGTCATAGTGTCTTGCTAGAGTTCGCCTATGACTTATATATCCAGAATAGAGATTTCGGGTTATACAACTATATCGAATGAACCTACAGGGTCACACACGCCGGGAAGGACAAAACGCACGAGAAAACGATGGGAAAACCAAGACGGAAGGGTCTGGAAGGGACAGACCGGAAGTCCAGAACGGACGGTCGGCCAGATCCAGACCCGAGTTCCGTTTTCTCGAAGCACAAAACTGAATAGCACATTCGGGTCCTAACAGACAAGTTCCAATCGTTGGAATCCATCCCGAGGTGTGGATACGTGTAGAGGGCGAGGTATTCTTCCTCCCTTTCGTGATCGAACGAGTTCTTCAATTGATACAGGTCCTGGATCGATTGAGGTAAGCGTTCTTACTTTTCTACGATTCATAAGAAGCATTGTTCTAGGGTTTATTAAATTTTTTGTTTTACATCCGCTGCGCAAACCCTAAAATCGATCTCTTAGGAATAGGATTCGCTTTAGAGATCCCAGGATACCCAACAGTGGTATCAGAGTCTGGTTGCTCTGTTTTATTTCGTAAAAACCCAATCTCGCACGTTTTAGGGTTTAAATCGTTAAATCCATGTTTGCTTTGATTTCTATGCATGTTTGATGATTGAATCCATGGTAGATTGCATGTTTCATGTTGCATAGAGTGCAGGAGTTCGAATTTTGGATCTACAGATGAATTCGGATATGTTTCGGGTCTGATTGGGGTCGAGAAAGCAGAAAAACGTGATCTGATCATGTAACCCTAGACCGTCTGTTCTGGGTATGCCAGACCGGACAGTCCAAGGATGGCGGACTGAGGTGAGACCGAAGGGTCTGGAACGTCCGTTCTGTGACTGAGA
>NW_010969839.1:441524-443593 GCF_000463585.1 Tarenaya hassleriana | reverse complement strand
GATTGGGATTACATAATCGAATGGATGGTTTATTCGGATTATGTAATACATATGATCAAGGAACAATTGTTGATCCTTGATATGTACAATCGTTGCACAAAAACCGGTTAGATCTAGGAGTTCTATGAGTAAAACACTTGTCAATGCCTCGATCGTACGTGTCATGGGCCATGCCAAAGTTGGGTGTGCCGTATTATCTTGGTGGGGCAAGATGGAGAAATGGTTGTTCTCATAGCTTAAAAGTAGATGCTTGATCTAAGTGTGGTTTCAAAAATCCCTTATTTATGTAATGCTAAGCACGTACCTTCCATTATTAGAGCGTCTGTCAAGGCATCGATCGTCCGTAACACGGGTCATGCCAAAGCTGAGCGTGCCAGATTATCTTTGTGAGGCAAGGTGAGAAATCGTGGTTCCCACAGCTTGAATATGGTTTACCTTAGGTTAAGTCGTCAGGTTAGATTTAATGGTACAGATGAGACGAGTATGCAATGATATTCGATATCATAGTCACATAAAAGATCTAAGAGTCACATTGGATGTGATTGACATAAGATGTCTACCTAAATAGCGTAAGACTGAGTGTAACAACTCATTCTTATGTGAAATACGGATCTTAGTCCCATATAGAAAATTATTGTAGGGTTAATTTTATGCATGGAAATATAGCTTGTCTGTGCATCTATGTTGTCGTTGATTGATGATGGACTAGCTGGTAGTAGATCATTGATAGAATCAGCATTTTGTTTTTGTTCGTTCTGTTTTTATCTTTTTCTGTAGGACATGGCGTCAACCGGTAGCGTACCGAGTTTGACGATGCGATCTATCCTTGAGAAGGATAAGTTGACCGAGACGAACTTCTTAGACTGGTATCGAAACTTGAGAATTGTTCTCAAGCACGATAAGAAGTATGTCTTGGAACGGGCTCTGATCATCATCTCCGAGACCAACTTGAATAAGATGCTTTGCACCTAAATTAGACGTGACGGTACAAAATTACTTCTCCCTCGTGCACCAAATAAACTAGGAAACAAGTTAACAGTTGGACATAGAACACTGTTATATCTTAATTTACCTATCCAAGGTATAATATATATACACTTGAACTTCAAGAAAACTTCAAGAAACATACATAAAATTTGCAAGTACCTTGCTCAGAGAGTTGTTCATCAAGAACTTTCCCTCCTCAACATGCGAGCTCATGTTGAGGAACTTGAGCGTATGGGAGTGAACTTCGATGCTGACTTGGTTGCAGACTTGATCCTTATGTCATTGCCTGAGGACTATAATCAGTTCGTGATGCAGTACCATATGCACGGGATGACTAAGAGGTTAACCGAACTACATGGGATGCTGAAATCGGCTGAGCAGGATATCGTGGTGCCCAAGACTGTGCTTGCTGTTGAGAAAAACTCCTGCAAGAAGCGGCGGGGCAAAGCCAAAAAGAAGGCGGCGAAGAAGGCAAAAGTTGCCTCTACGTCTAAGCCTAAACCCGATAAGGGTGACTATCATTACTGCGGAGTGTCTGAACACTGGAAGCGCAATTGTCACCTTTACTTGGAGGATCTGATGGACAAGAAGCTTAGTGAAGCTTCTGCCTCAAGTATTCATGTTATAGAAGCTAACATCTGTACTACATCTTCGTGGGTATTGGATACCGGAAGTGCCTCACACATTTGTGGAAATGTGCAGGGACAAAGAAGAAGCAGGATGTTGGCTAAGGGAGAAGCGAATCTACACGTCGGAAATGGAGCAAGAGTTGCTGCATTGTGTGTTGGCGTTTATCATTTGCATCTTCCATCTGGACTTGTTTTAGAATTAAGTAATTGTTACTATGTGCCTGCGATTAGCAGAAATATTATTTCTATTTCATGTCTGGATTTGGATGGTTTTCGATTTGTTATTGAGAACTCGAGTTTGACGATTTATCGAGACGATATTTACTATGGTAATGGTTATCTAGTGAATGGTTTATACATCTTGAATGATCAGCCTTCGAACTCAACGTCATCCACCTATAACATGAGTACTAAACGGTTTAAGCCGAACGACTTAAACTCGACCTTCCTCTG
>NW_010969839.1:436300-438156 GCF_000463585.1 Tarenaya hassleriana | reverse complement strand
CCACTAATGGCAGACCGTCCGTTCTACGTACTAGAACGGACGGTCCACGTGCATTTCTGGACCGTGCGTTCTGGGCTTCATGTTTTTCCAAAATTAAACCGAAATTAGGGTTGAATCACTTTATAAGAAGGAGATTAAAAACCTAAAAGATGTAGCCGACTTGACAAATTTCTACAGACTTTTGGTGAGATCCAAGAGGTTTGAAAAGTGATCGAAGTTCCGTTTTCTCGAAGCACAAAACTGAATAGCACATTCGGGTCCTAACAGACAAGTTCCAATCGTTGGAATCCATCCCGAGGTGTGGATACGTGTAGAGGGCGAGGTATTCTTCCTCCCTTTCGTGATCGAACGAGTTCTTCAATTGATACAGGTCCTGGATCGATTGAGGTAAGCGTTCTTACTTTTCTACGATTCATAAGAAGCATTGTTCTAGGGTTTATTAAATTTTTTGTTTTACATCCGCTGCGCAAACCCTAAAATCGATCTCTTAGGAATAGGATTCGCTTTAGAGATCCCAGGATACCCAACAGTGGTATCAGAGTCTGGTTGCTCTGTTTTATTTCGTAAAAACCCAATCTCGCACGTTTTAGGGTTTAAATCGTTAAATCCATGTTTGCTTTGATTTCTATGCATGTTTGATGATTGAATCCATGGTAGATTGCATGTTTCATGTTGCATAGAGTGCAGGAGTTCGAATTTTGGATCTACAGATGAATTCGGATATGTTTCGGGTCTGATTGGGGTCGAGAAAGCAGAAAAACGTGATCTGATCATGTAACCCTAGACCGTCTGTTCTGGGTATGCCAGACCGGACAGTCCAAGGATGGCGGACTGAGGTGAGACCGAAGGGTCTGGAACGTCCGTTCTGTGACTGAGAGTAGACCGTCCGTTCTACGAGCCTAGAACGTCCGTTCCGGCTGGTTGAGACCGTCCGTTCTGTCTCCAGAACGGAGGGTCCGAGGTCCACATTCCGAAATTTTTCGTTTTCGAAGTCCGATTATGCAATCGTTGCTTAATCTGATCAACTGTGACTCAAATAGACATGATTTATTCTTATGGATGGTCCATAGTGAATGAATGCATGTATCTTAATCAAGATATTGGATATGCTTGATTGAGTGGGAGCTTCGAGATTGGGATTACATAATCGAATGGATGGTTTATTCGGATTATGTAATACATATGATCAAGGAACAATTGTTGATCCTTGATATGTACAATCGTTGCATAGAAACCGGTTAGATCTAGGAGCTCTACGAGTAAAGCACTTGTCAAGGCCTCGATCGTACGTGTCATGGGCCATGCCAAAACTGGGTGTGCCGTATTATCTTGGTGGGGCAAGATGGAGAAATGGTTGTTCTCATAGCTTAAAAGTAGATGCTTGATCTAAGTGTGGTTTCAAAAATCCCTTATTTATGTAATGCTAAGCATGTACCTTCCATTATTAGAGCGCCTGTCAAGGCATCGATCGTCCGTAACACGGGTCATGCCAAAGCTGAGCGTGCCAGATTATCTTTGTGAGGCAGTGTGAGAAATCGTGGTTCCCACAGCTTGAATATGGTTTACCTTAGGTTAAGTCGTCAGGTTAGACTTAATGGTACAGATGAGACGAGTATGCAATGATATTCGATATCATAGTCACATAAAAGATCTAAGAGTCACATTGGATGTGATTGACATTAGATGTCTCCCTAAATAGCGTAAGACTGAGTGTAACAACTCATTCTTATGTGAAATACGGATCTTAGTCCCATATAGAAAATTATTGTAGGGTTAATTTTATGCATGGAAATATAGCTTGTCTGTGCATCTATGTTGTCGTTGATTGATGATGGACTAGCTGGTAGTAGATCATT
>NW_010969839.1:434788-435585 GCF_000463585.1 Tarenaya hassleriana | reverse complement strand
CCGAACTACATGGGATGCTGAAATCGGCTGAGCAGGATATCGTGGTGCCCAAGACTGTGCTTGCTGTTGAGAAAAACTCCTGCAAGAAGCGGCGGGGCAAAGCCAAAAAGAAGGCGGCGAAGAAGGCAAAAGTTTCCTCTACGTCTAAGCCTAAACCCGATAAGGGTGACTATCATTACTGCGGAGTGTCTGAACACTGGAAGCGTAATTGTCACCTTTACTTGGAGGATCTGAAGGACAAGAAGCTTAGTGAAGCTTCTGCCTCAAGTATTCATGTTATAGAAGCTAACATCTGTACTACATCTTCGTGGGTATTGGATACCGGAAGTGCCTCACACATTTGTGGAAATGTGCAGGGACAAAGAAGAAGTAGGATGTTGGCTAAGGGAGAAGCGGATCTACACGTCGGAAATGGAGCAAGAGTTGCTGCATTGTGTGTTGGCGTTTATGATTTGCATCTTCCATCTGGACTTGTTTTAGAATTAAGTAATTGTTACTATGTGCCTGCGATTAGCAGAAATATTATTTCTATTTCATGTCTGAATTTGGATGGTTTTCGATTTGTTATTGAGAACTCGAGTTTGATGATTTATCGAGACGATATTTACTATGGTAATGGTTATCTAGTGAATGGTTTATACATCTTGAATGATCAGCCTTCAAACTCAACGTCATCCACCTATAACATGGGTACTAAACGGTTTAAGCCGAACGACTTAAACTCGACCTTCCTCTGGCATTGTTGTCTAGGCCATATAAACGAGAAGCGCATTCAGAAACTTCATTCTGAAGGTCTT
>NW_010969839.1:428506-429734 GCF_000463585.1 Tarenaya hassleriana | reverse complement strand
TCTCGTAAAAGAGAGAGATATCGCTGGGCCCCTCGTGTGAGCGAGACTGTATAAATGTGTGGCCGCACTATAGACGAACGTCGTCTATTTCAGACAGTCGAACTTAGTGAACGAGAAAGCAGTCGAATCATATAAGGTGGCTTGTCCATGCCTTATGTTCGACATATGATATCGCGATACAAAAGGATCATCAGCCGGAATCATCACTGGTGTTCGTAAGATCACGAACCAACTCTATTCGAGATAGGTAGTCATAGTGTCTTGCTAGAGACCGCCTATGACTTGTATATCCGAAATAGGGATTTCGGGTTATACTGCTATGTCGAATGAGCCTACAGGGTCACACACGCAGGAAAGGACGAAACCGCACGAGGAAACGACAAAAAACCGAGACAGAAGGGTTTGGAACGGATGGACCGGAAGTCCAGAACGGACGGTCCACCAAGTCCAGACCCGACGGTCCAGAGTGAGCAGTCCACTAATGCAGACCGTCCGTTCTGCTTCTGGAACGGACGGTCCACGTGCATTTCTGGACCATCCGTTCTGAGCTCTGGGTATTTTCGTAATTGAACCGAAATTAGGGTAAAATCTTTTTATAAGAAGGAGATTAAAACCCTAATCACGGATGAGACTTTGGGCAGCCGACTTTTGCAGTTCTTGGAGAGTTTTTGGTGAGATTCAAAAAGCTCAACAAGTTCTAAGTCTCGTTTTCTCGAAGTGCAAAAACCGAATAGAGATTCGAGTCCTAGCAGACAAGTTCCAATCGTTGGAATCCATCATGAAGTGTGGATACGTGTAGAGGGCGAGGTAATCTTCCTGCCTAAGTGATCGGACGAATTTTTCAGTTGATACAGGCCCCGGATCGATTGAGGTAAGCGTTCTAACGTTTCTACGATTCATTAGAAGCATGGTTCTAGGGTTTATTAAATTTTTGTTTTATATCCGCTGCGCAAACCCTAGAATCGATCTCTTAGGAATAGGATTCGCTCTAGAGATCCCAGGAATCCCAACAGTGGTATCAGAGCCTGGTTGCTCTGTTTTGATTTCTAGAACCCGATCACGCACGTTTTAGGATTTGAATTGTTTGAATCCATGCTTGCTATGATATCTATGCATGTTTGATTATTGAATCTAGTGTAGATTGCATGTTTCATGTTGCATAGAGTGCAGGAGTTCGAATTTTGGGTGTACAGAAGAATTCGGATTAGTTTCGGGTCTGATCGGGGCC
>NW_010969839.1:406228-411170 GCF_000463585.1 Tarenaya hassleriana | reverse complement strand
TACACATCCTCGGTCAAGTTCCCATTAAGAAACGCAGTCTTGACATCCATTTGCCATATCTCATAGTCGTAATATGCGGCTATGGCAAGTAGGATCCTGATGGACTTCAGCATAACTACGGGCGAAAATGTCTCATCATAGTCAATACCATGAATCTGACGGAATCCTTTCGCCACAAGTCGTGCCTTATACGTGTGCACGTTGCCATCCATCTCGGTCTTCTTCTTGAAGATCCACTTGCATCCGATGGGTTTTATCCTTTCAGATGCATCAACCAGAGTCCATACTTGGTTGTCTGACATGGATTGCATCTCGAACTTCATAGCCTCGCGCCATTTCTCGGAATCCGGACTCGCCATAGCCTCTGGGTATGTGGTAGACTCGTCATGTTCTAATAACATGAGTTCCTCATTCCCAGTTACGAGAAATCCGTATCTCACAGGCACTGGTCGAAGGTTGAGTCACAACTGGGAGTGAAACAGGTTTAACATCTTCAACTTGTTCACTCGGCTCAGCGTCTACTTGTTGCTCTCGAACTTCCTCAAGTTCGATCCTACTCCCACTGACTCTTTTGGATACGAACTTTCGCTCCATAAAAGTCGCATTCCTAGCAATGAACACCTTGTTCTCTGCCGAAATGTAGAAGTAGTAACCCTTAATTTCCTTAGGGTAGCCTACAAATAAACACTTGTCAGATTTGGAGGATAACTTATCAGTCATTTGACGCTTCACGTAAGCGTCGCAACCCCAAATTCTGACAAACGACAACGTGGAACGCTTCCCTGTCCATATCTCATATGGCGTCGTTTCAGCCGCCTTCGTTGGACTCCTGTTTAGCAGGTACGCAACGGTCTCTAAAGCATAGCCCCAAAAGGACTTCGGAAGATCTGTCTGACTCATCATCGATCGAACCATGTCTAACAGTGTTCGGTTCCTCCGTTCAGATACGCCATTCCATTGTGGCATTCCAGGAGGAGTTAATTGTGATACAATACCACAATCAACCAGATAGTCAGTGAACTCTTGGCTCATATACTCGCCACCATGATCTGATCGAAGTGTCTTAATCGTCTTGCCAAGCTGGTTCCGTACTTCGTTTCTGATAGCCTTGAACATTTCAAGTGTTTCAGACTTATGTCTCATCAAATAGACATAACCGTATCGACTGAAATCATCAGTGAACGTAACGAAATACAGATAACTAGATAACAATTACCATAGTAAATATAGTCTCGATAAATCATCAAACTCGAGTTCTCAATCACAAATCGAAAACCATCCAAATCCAGACAAGAAATAGAAATAATGTTTCTGCTAATCGCAGGAACATAGTAACAATTACTAAGCTCTAAAACAAGTCCAGAAGGAAGATGCAAATCGTAAACGCCAACACACAATAGCAACTCTTGCTCCATTTCCGACGTGTAGATCCACTTCTCCCTTAGCCAGCATCCTACTTCTTCTTAGTCCCTGCACATTTCCACAAACGTGTGAGTCACTTCCGGTATCCAATACCCACGAAGATGTAGTACAAATGTTAGCTTCTATAACATGAATACCTGAGGCAGAAGCTTCACCAAGCTTCTTATCCTTCAGATCCGCCATGTAAAGGTGACAATTACACTTCCAGTATCCAGACACTCCGCAGTAATGACAGTCACCCTTATCGGGCTTAGGTTTAGGCGTAGATGCAACTTTTTCCTTTTTCGCCGCCTTTTTCTTGGCTTTACCCCGCCGCTTCTTGCTGGAGTTTTTCTCTACAGCAAGCACAGTCTTGGGCACCACGATCTCCTGCTCAGCTGATTTCAGCATCCCATGCAGTTCGGCCAAACTCTTAGTCATCCCATGCATATGATACTGCATCACGAACTGGTTATAGTCCTCAGGCAATGACATAAGGATCAAGTCTGCAACCAAGTCAGCATCGAGTGTCACTCCCATGCGCTCAAGTTCCTCAACATGAGCTCGCATGTTGAGGACGTGGGTGTTGACAGAGCTGCCTCTCGGCATCTCCGTCTTCACTAGAGCCTTTAGCGTCTTGTACTTTTCAGTACGCGCTAGCTCCTGAAACATGGTTTTGAGCTGTTCGATCTTCCCCTCAAACTGCCTCTGCAGATTCGGGGCCATGCTTCCCAACATGAGACAGGAGATCTCGATGTCGTCAGTCTGATGCTTCAACCAAGCATCCTTGACGGCTCTCGTGGCATTGGCTGCAGGCTCTGGTGGTAGAGCCCCTTCCAGGACGTAAGACTTGTTATCGTGCTTGAGAACAATTCTCAAGTTTCGATACCAATCTAAGAAGTTCGTCCCTTTCAGCTTATCCTTCTCAAGGATAGATCGCATTGTCAAACTCGGTACGCTACCGGTTGACGCCATGTCCTACAAAAAAACAGAACGTTAAAAACAAAATGCAGATTCTGTTAATGATCAACTACCAGCTAGCCCATCATCAATCAGTGTCTACATATCTATGATCTACTACTAGCTAGTCCATCATCAAACAATGACAACATAGATGCAAAGATGAACTATATTCCCATAAAGAAAACTAACCCTACAATAATTTTCCATATGGGAATAAGATCCGTATTTCACACAAGAATAAATTGTTACACATATTCTTATGCTATTTAGGTAGACATCTAATGTCAATCATATCCAATATGACTCTTAGATCCTTTCTGAGACTATGATATCAAATATCATTGCATACTTGTCTCATCTGTACCATTAAGTCTCGAGTCAAACTCGACAACTTAACCTAAGATTAACCATAATCAAGTTGTGAGAACCACGATTTTCCACCCTACCTCACAAAGATCGATGCCTTGACAGGCGCTCTAGTAATGGGAGGCACACGATTGTGTAATCGGACCTCGAAAACGAAAAATTTCGGAGTCTGGACCTCGGACCGTCCGTTCTGGATTCAGAACGGACGTTCTAGGCTTGGCAGAACGGTCGTTCCAGGCTTGCAAAACGATCAGACTGAGCCAGCCGGAACGGACGGTCCGCATAGACAGAACGGACGGTCCAGAGCGGACCATCCGTTCTGATCTGTGAAGTCCGCCACCCCGGACCGTCCGGTCTGGCTTACCCAAAATTCGAACTCCGGTGATCTCCGGCGTTCTACGTGATCAGATCACGTTTTCCGGTGTTCTCGGGCCCGATCAGACCCGAAACTGATCCGAATTCTTCTGTACACCCAAAATTCGAACTCCTGCACTCTATGCAACATGAAACATGCAATCTACACTAGATTCAATCATCAAACATGCATAGAAATCAAAGTAAACATGGATTCAAACAATTCAAATCCTAAAACGTGCGTGATTGGGTTCTACGAAATCAAAACAGAGCAACCAGACTCTGATACCACTGAAGGAATTCCTGGGATCTCATGAGCGAATCCTATTCCTAAGAGATCGATTCTAGGGTTTGCGCAGCAGATGCAAAACAAAAATTTAATGAAACCCTAGAACCATGCTTCTATGAATCGTAGAAACGTTAGAACGCTTACCTCAATCGATCCCCAAAAGTCTGTCAAAAGAGTTCTCAAGTCGGTCAGCAAAAGCTCTCACTTAATTAGGGTTTTAATCTCCTTCTTATAAGGTGATTTAACCCTAATTCGGTCTAATTTCGAAAAACCTGAAGCCTGGAACGGACGGTCCAGAAATGCGCGTGGACCGTCCGTTCCAGCACGTAGAACGGACATTCTGGCATTAGTGGTGTTGGTTTGGTGCTCTATGATGTACTGTTTATGAGCTATGATTATGATACATTTGATGTATTGACACTTTCTATAGTTTTATGGATTAGTGTTTGATTCATTACGTACTATGCATACTTTAATATGTTATGAAATCCGTGTATCATTATGAATGATACTAAACTCCCTGGTCTTGTGTCATTGTGGGAACAACGACATAATAAGACTAGTATGATGTGTGATAGATGATCATAGGAATGATCATAGGTATTGGATACGATCACAGTCATAGGTATTCGTTGGAGAACGAAATACTGGATTGACCCGCATGAGATTGTCACATGGATTAGAGTCATGACTTGAATCTCATATGACGGTTCCATGATCGGATCCTAAGACCTGAGATATCTACCGAATCCAACATGAGGAGTTGCGTGCTTTGATTACGTCAAACGTCCTGCGTAACAGGAGGACTATAAAGGCGTGTATCAGGTACGAAACGAATCATGTACTGGATTGTAGATAGTCAAGACGGGATTTGTACCTCTCGTAAAAGAGAGAGATATCGCTGGGCCCCTCGTGTGAGCGAGACTGTGGAAATGTGTGGCCGCACTATAGACGAACGTCGTCTATTTCAGACAGTCGAACTCAGTGAACGAGAAAGCAGTCGAATCAGATAAGGTGGCTGGTCCATGCCTTATGTTCGACATATGATATCACGATACAAAAGGATCATCAACCGGAATCATCACCGGCGTTCGTATGATCACGAACAAACTCTATTCGAGATAGGTAGTCATAGTGTCTTGCTAGAGACCGCCTATGACTTGTATACCCGAAATAGGGATTTCGGGTTATACTGCTATGTCGAATGAGCCTACAGGGTCACACACAATAGGGATGGACAAGTACGTGTGCTAAATTATCCCGATTAGGAATCCTAATTGGATTGAGATTCCTAATTGGAATAGGAATCCTAATGGGATTAGGAATCCTATTATGTATAGGAATCCTAATGAGATTAGAATTCTATTACATCTAGGAAACCTAATGAGATTAGAATTCTAATAGGTTTAGGAAACCTAATTAGATTAGGATTCCTAGTAATCTATTCCTTGTCAAATTAGAATTTTGGAAAGTCTATATAAGGAGAATGTCTTATAGGGTTTTAAGTGAAGAAGAAAAAAAGAGAAGAAAAAAAAAAGGAAGAAAAATAAAACCCTAAGCCTCCAAAAA
>NW_010969839.1:395940-398631 GCF_000463585.1 Tarenaya hassleriana | reverse complement strand
TTCATCGATAGAGACAGGCCCCGGATCGATTGAGGTAAGCGTTCTAACGAGTTTCTACGATTTCAATAGCAGCATGGTTCTAGGGTTTATCAATTTTTGTTTTATATCCGCTGCGCAAACCCTAGAATTGATCTCTTAGGAATAGGATTCGCTCTAGAGATCCCAGGAAACACCAACAAGTGGACCGTCCGTTCCAGACCTTCTGGAACGGATAGTCCTTTCTGGACCGTCACTGGCGGACCGTCCGTTCTAGACTTCTGGTCCGTCCGTTCCAGACCCTTCCGTCTTGGTTTTTCGGTCGTTTTCTCGTGCGTTTCGTCCTTCCCTGCGTGTGTGACCCTGTAGGCTCATTCGATATAGCAGTATAACCCGAAATCTCTATTCCGGATATACAAGTCATAGGCGGTCTCTAGCAAGACACTATGACTACCTATCTCGAATAGAGTTTGTTCGTGATCTTACGAACGCCAGTGATGATTCCGGTTGATGATTCTTTTGTATCGCGATATCATATGTCGAACATAAGGTATGGACAAGCCACCTCATCTGATTCGACTGCTTTCTCGTTCACTGAGTTCGACTGTCTGAAATAGACGACGCTCGTCTATAGTGCGGCCATACATTTCTACAGTCTCGCTCACACGAGGGGCCCAGCGATATCTCTCTCTTTTACGAGAGGTACAAATCCCGTCTTGACTAAACTCGCTCTAATTAGGGTTTTAAGTAGGATAAACTATAGGGGACGCCTCCAAATTCTCTTTGCACGATTTTCAGACCCTATTGAGAGGTTTTGAGAGTGAAAAACCTAAGAGAAAGATCCCTGAAACCCTTGCGCAAAGAAGAAAGTGTTATTCAGTCCTAGCAGACAAGTTCCAACCGTTGGAATCTTTTCCGCCGTGTGGATACGTGTAGAGGGCAAGGTATTCTTCCTGCCTACAGTGATCGGACGAACACATCAATTGATACAAACCCCGGATCGATTGAGGTAAGCGTTCTAACGTTTCTACAAAATCATGCATGATAGGTTTTAGGGTTTTATCAAATTTTTGTTTTACATCCGCTGCGCAAACCCTAGAACTGATCTCTTAGGAATTAGATTCGCTCATGAGATCCCAGAAAACCCAAAAGTGGTATCAGAACCTGGTTGCTCTGCATGATTTTTGTTAGAACCCGATCACGCACGTTATAGGATTTGAATTGTTTGAATCCGTGTTTGCTTTGATGCTATGCATAATTTGATTGTGGATCTAGAGAGTATATTTTCTGTTCATTGTATAGTGTGCAAGAGCTTTGAATTCTGAGTTTGCAGGCAAAAACGGAGTCGAATTCGGGTCTGAAACGGGGCAGAAACGACGAAAACGAGATCTGATCACGTTTTCGCCTAGACCGATCGATCTGGTACTCTGGACCGATCGGTCTAGGGTTTCGCAAGTCGGTTGGACCGACACGTCCGGACTGAACGGTCTGCATGCGTAGACCGATCGGTCTGGACCATTCTGGACCGAAAGGTCTAGACCGAACTTGACCTGGAGAACGAGTCGGGGCAGAAACGACGAAAACGAGATCTGATCACGTTTTCGCCTAGACCGATCGATCTGGTACTCTGGACCGATCGGTCTAGGGTTTCGCAAGTCGGTTGGACCGACACGTCCGGACTGAACGGTCTGCATGCGTAGACCGATCGGTCTGGACCATTCTGGACCGAAAGGTCTAGACCGAACTTGACCTGGAGAACGAGTCGTGTAGACCGATCGATCTAGGCCTAGACCGATCGGTCTGGGTCCCGAGGCTCCACCAAAATTTGGTTTTTCGTTTCGGGATCTGATTTGAGCAATCATTGCTTAAACCGGTCAACTGTGATTCAGAATAGCATGATTCGTTCATTTGGATGATCCATAGTGAATGAATGCATATAACTTAATCAGGATATTAGATATGCTTGATTGAGTGGGAGCTTAGGGATTGGGATTACATAATCGAATGGATAGTCTATTCGGATTATGTACAATCGTTGCACAGAAACCGGTTAGATCTAGGAGCTCTACGAGTAAAGCACTTGTCAAGGCCTCGATCGTACGTGTCATGGGCCATGCCAAAGCTGGGTGTGTCGTGCTATCTTGGTGAGGCAAGATGGAGAAATGGTGGTTCTCATAGCTTGAAAGTAGATGCTTGATCTAAGTGTGGTTTCGAAAATCCCTTATTTATGTAATGCTAATCGTGTACCTTCCATTACTAGAGCGCCTGTCAAGGCATCGATCATCCGTAACACGGGTCATGCCAAAGGAGAGCGTGCCGAATTATCTTTGTGAGGCAGGGTGGGAAATCGTAGTTCCCACAGCTTGAACATGGTTTATCTTAGGTTAAGTTGTCAAGTTTGACTTGAGACTTGATGGTACAGATGAGACAAGTATGCAATGATATTCGATATCATATTCTCATAAACGACTAAGAGTCACATTGGATGTGATTGACATTAGATGTCTACCTAAATAGCGTAAGGTTGAGTGTAACAACTCATTCTTATGTGAAATACGGATCTTAGTCCCATATAGAAAATTATTATAGGGTTATTTTTCTGTATGGCAATATTGCTTGTATGTACATCTATGTTGTCGTTGATTGATGATGGACTAGCTGGTAGTAGATCATTGATAGAATCTGCATTTTTGTTTTGTTCGTTCTGTTTTGTCT
>NW_010969839.1:394421-395517 GCF_000463585.1 Tarenaya hassleriana | reverse complement strand
TTTGATATGATCAATCAGCTCAAGACCATGTTTGAGGAGCTAGCGCGTACTGAAAAGTACAAGACGCTGAAAGCTCTGGTGAAGACGGAGATGCCGAGAGGTAGCTCTGTCAACACCCACGTTCTCAACATGAGAGCTCATGTTGAAGAACTTGAGCGTATGGGAGTGAAGCTCGATGGTGACTTGGTTGCAGACTTGATCCTGATGTCATTGCCCGAGGACTATAACCAGTTCGTTATGCAGTACCATATGCACGGGATGACTAAGACTTAGCCGAACTGCATGGGATGCTAAAATCGGCCGAGCAGGATATCGTGGTGTCCAAGACTGTGCTTGCTGTGGAGAAAAACTCCAGCAAGAATGGATAAAGCCAAAAAGAAGGCGGCGAAAAAGGAAAAAGTTGCCTCTACGTCTAAGCCTAAGCCCGATAAGCGTGACTGTCATTACTGCGGAGTGTCTGGACACTGGAAGCGTAATTGTCACCTTTACTTGGAAGATCTGAAGGACAAGAAGCTTGGTGAAGCTTCTGCCTCATGTATCCATGTTATAGAGGCTAACATCTGTACTATATCTTCGTGGATATTAGATACTGGCAGTGCCTCACACATTTGTGGAAATGTGCAGGGACTAAGAAGAAGTAGGATGCTAGCTAAGGGAGAAGTGGATCTACGCGTCGGAAATGGAGCAAGAGTTGATGCATTGTGTGTTGGCGTTTACGATTTGCATCTGCCCTCTGGACTTCTTTTAAAGCTTAGTAATTGTTACTATCTTCCTGCGATTAGCAGAAACATTATTTCTATTTCATGTTTGGATTTGGATGGTTTTCGATTTGTGATTGAGAACTCGAGTTTGATGATCTAGTTAATGGTTTATACGTCTTGAATGATCAGCCTTCAAACTCAACATCGTCCATCTATAACGTGAGTACTAAACGGTTTAAGCCGAACGACTTAAAACCGGCCTTCCTCTGGCATTGTCGTCTAGGCCATATAAACGAGAAACGCATACAGAAGCTTCATTCTGAAGGTCTTCTGGATTCATTTGACTTTGAGTCTCTTGAATCTTGCGAGTCTTGTTTGATGGGCAAGATGACAAA
>NW_010969839.1:387145-393926 GCF_000463585.1 Tarenaya hassleriana | reverse complement strand
TATCTGCTGAACAGGAGTCCAACGAAGGCGGCTGAAACGACGCCATATGAGATATGGACGGGGAAGCGTCCCGCGTTGTCGTTTGTCAGAATTTGAGGTTGCGACGCTTACGTGAAGCGTCAGATGACTGATAAGTTATCCTTTAAATCTGATAAGTGTTTATTTGTAGGCTACCCTAAGGAAACTAAGGGTTACTACTTCTATATTCCGGCAGAGAACAAGGTGTTCATTGCCAGGAATGCGACTTTTATGGAGCAAGAGTTCGTCTCCAAAAGAGTCAGTGGGAGTAGGATCGAACTTGAGGAAGTTCGAGAGCAACAAGTAGACGCTGAGCCGAGTGAACAAGTTGAAGAAGTTCAACCTATTTCACTGCCAGTTGTGACTCAACCTTCGACGAGTGAACCTCGGAGATCAGGCAGGATTCGCCAAGAGCCTGAGAGATACGGATTTCTCGTGACTAGGAATGAGGAGCTCATGTTATTTGAACTATTGGGATTCCTGGGATCTCTAGAGCGAATCCTATTCCTAAGAGATCGATTCTAGGGTTTGCGCAGCGGACGTAAAACAAAATTTAATAAACCCTAGAACCATGCTGCTATTGAATCGTAGAAACGTTAGAACGCTTACCTCAATCGATCGGGGCCTGTATCAATTGAAGAACACGTCTGATCCCGAAAGGGAGAAAGATTACCTCGCCCTCTACACGTATCCACACCTCGTGATGGATTCCAATGGTTGGAACTTGTCTGCTAGGACCCGAATCTGCTATTCGGTCTTGTGCTTCGAGAAAACGGACTTCGATCACACTCTCAACCTCTTGGACCTCACCAAAAGTCTGTCAAAAGTGTTCTAAAGTCGGCTCGCCTTAATTAGGGTTTTATCTCCTTCTTATAAAGTGATTTAACCCTAATCTCGGTTTAATTTTGGAAAAACCCGAAGCCCGGAACGGATGGTCCAGAAATGCACGTGGACCGTCCGTTCCATAACGTAGAACGGACGGTCTGCCATTAGTGGTCCGTTCTGGACCGTCGGGTCTGGACCTGGCGGACCGTCCGTTCCGGACTTCTGGTCCATCCGTTCCAGACCCTTCCGTCTTGGTTTTTTCGTCGTTTTCTCGTTGGTCCGTTCTGACCCGTCGGGTCTGGCCCTGGCGGACCGTCCGTTCCGGACTTCTGGTCCATCCGTTCCAGACCCTTCCGTCTTGGTTTTTTCGTCGTTTTCTCGTGCGTTTTGTCCTTCCCTGCGTGTGTGACCCTGTAGGCTCATTCGATATAGCAGTATAACCCGAAATCTCTATTCTGGATATACAAGTCATAGGCTCTAGCAAGACACTATGACTACCTATCTTGAATAGAGTTTGTTCGTGATCATACGAACGCCAGTGATGATTCCGGTTAATGATCCTTTTGTATCGCGATATCATATGTCGGATGATACGTGTGTACCGAGTCTAAAATCTATAACCCGATTCACAACTCACCGCAAGGATACGAATCGTCGTAACACGGGGTCGAACACGAGGACCGGTTGCTAAATCTAAATCCTAAACAAAGCTAAATCAAAGCAAATGAGTGGAAGTAATGGTGAAAATATGTGGAAAGAATAGAAAATAAGGAAATAATGCAATAAACACAAGTAAACTATCAATCTAAGATGACCGTGGGTGTCGGGACCGTATTCGCGTGTATGGGTATATGCTAAGCATGCGAGAATCACGATATTGAATCTTATTCGGGAATCGTCAAGCAACAAAAATAGAGAAATCACCTCCCGGCATATAACTCACTATCTAAAGTTCTCTAAATCCATATCCCTATGTGATTTATCAAACTAGATGCATGAAGAACACTATCATCAACCCTAGATCGATCAAACCATATTCCTATGTGAATAATACGATCTATTCTATCGATTTTGATTCGAAACTAAACCCATATTCCTATGTAGTTCAGAATCTGAAATAAATGGCCAAGGGGTCAGCAAACACCAATCGAATAAAGCACAAATCGATAAAACTGAAACAAATCCAAATCGCAACCAAGTTAGGGTTCAAACATATCCAAAACACAAACGAATCCCTAATCCACAGCCGTGGATCTACTCATGGTTCATGGAAAACAATAAAAAGTTCTGAGAAAAAGAGATAAAAGAGAGGAAAGAAAGGCTCATGCAGATGTGTAGTCTCCACGATCGAATCTTCCTTCTTCTTCCTGAAATCCCGTGAACTTCTATTCTTTTCTCTCCAAAAGCTCTCCAAAAATCTGTCTCTAAGTGTTCTCTAAGGGTCTCTGATGTTCTAGGACGTGGCTAGGGCTTTTTTATAACCCTAGGACGGCTCCCAAGAGTCCTATTCCCATTCGGATGCTGAAAATCACGAAACAGGGTTTTTGACTTGATCCGGGCCGTTTCCAGGTGGATCCGGACCGGATCCAGATTCCTGGGTCGAATTTTGCGTTCTGAAATCGGATCGATTCCAACTGGAATCGACCCTGCACCAGCAGATTTCTGGTCTTCACGAATTCGCTCATAACTTTCTGCTCCACTGTCGGATTTAAGCGATTTTGGTCCCGAAGCTCTTGAAGTGCTCTTTCCAATGGTACAAGTCTCGCACGATTTGGACTTCTGTAGAGAAAGTTATTTATATCGCAATATGAGTACCTCATCTGGACTTCTCCTTTAACGCTCCAATTAGCTCCTTTTCGAGTCTAATCATCTCCGAAACCTGTAACTCTGCAAAACTAGAGCACAACCGGGTTTTGTGACCTAACACGCCTAGAATGCCTATGAATGCATATGATTATCCTATAAAACCTAGACAAACTCTCATCAAAATATAGAGAAGAATAGGAGTTATCAAATCCCCCCAGACTTAAACCTTTGCTCGTTCTCGAGTAAAGAACGAAGGAATAAAATCTGCAAAACAGGGAATGACGAACATCAAATAGCATCATCATGAAACTCAAAAGCGAAGCATCCATCCAATGCTAGTTTCCCGAGAATCGTACCCAAACCGGTTTACTATGATCTTTCTACCAAAGACTAATCTACCTAGCCATGGGATTTTTATTGTCACCTAGTACCCGTTAGAATCTCTACAACTCACCAAGCCTATTTGCGAACCTATTCTTATCTCAACTTAGCCTTTTCGATCTTAGTTCTACTTCATACCTAGATTTTTACCTTTCTGTAGAATTTCTCTATTGAACGCTAGCACCTCGGGTTTCTAGGACGTTGAAGTTGAAGTACATCGTTTTTCTCTTCTTTTTTTTTCTTTTCTTCTGTATTTTTTTTTCTTTTTATGCGATGTCCGACCCACAACTTAGACCCGAACCATCAATTGATGCACTCATGTCCTCGAACGATTTTCGTTGACGAGATTTTGACAGCGGAGTGTCGAGATGCTTTATTTTCTCAAGGCATTTGTTGAACTAGATTTTATTGACCTGCAAGATTCGGAAAAGGTTCTAAAAGAAACATATAACCTGGATATAGTCGTTTCAACTCCATAGGTTCCAAATAACAACCGTATCCCACAAACTTTATATAGAAAGTCTGGAGAACTATCAATTCGACACGGTTCAACCACGTTCTACAAAGTCACTAGATCATCAAGATATTTCTACTCTATCATCCCACAAATCTTCCAAATGATGTTCAAAACGGGTTTTCGAGGTATGCACGTGAACCTATATGATCCTAAATCTATATGATCAAATGCAATCATGCAAACCTAAAAAAAATCATCTATATGAAAAGAAAGAAAACGTGTGAATGCAACTAATGCAAAGTGATATGCAAAAGTGGAAAATTTTTCCTAAGTCTATATGCCATGATAAGATGCACCTAAACTAAATGCAATCCTACGTAGATAGGCCTGAATGTGTGAAGGATCTATCCACCCCCCCAGACTTGAACCACACATCGTCCACAGTATAGACTCTCGCCCGGAAAAGTAGAATCGAAAACAACATATGAAAAGAACCAATAAGAGGGATAGAGAAGGCTTAGCTCTGCGAAATTCGTTCGCTCGCAATGAAGTTAACTCACGTCAAACGCAAGAGCTCTCACACACTCTGTGAATTGGAACTTATCCAACGTTGTCTCTCGGAAGTCGATGCTCATCTCTCGTGTGCCGGTGTAAACGCTCATAGAACAACAAACGTTATCCGAACAAAAGTATAATAGCAATGTACTCCGAAAGATCAAAATACAATCATGGTCTCTACTATCTACGCTACGAAGAAAAAGAAAAAGAAAAGTTACCTAATGCTCGGGTTGCCTCTCGAGAAGCGCTTGTTTAACGTCATTAGCTCGACCTATCTTGCTCAAATGATGGGAGGGTCTGAGAGTGATGAATCTGGAGGTCGGGGTGGTGGTCTATGCGGGTGTCCCACATACTCTGATTTCTCCACATGTGTCATCCATGTTTGATCATCTGCAATGAAAGAGTAAAAAACAAGTATGGGATTATTAAAACGACGCTTACTTGTTTCTACTGGCCTGAGGATGACATCTTCTACCCGCTTTCTATCGTTTGAGAAACTGACATGGTCCAAGTTGCATGTGATACGGTCTGAGTCAAGTTTATGAAAGAAGTCACTCGTGCTTGTTGTGGCCCGATCAATCTCAAGTGTATGGGAGATAGACTCATGTTCCGTTTCTCCTTCATTTAGCAATCGAGTAATCTCCCAAATCGCCTCCCAATTATTATAGATGTTCTCGTCACCTGTAATCATAGTAAGGGGGAGAGCAAACTAGTGTAGATGGTTAGAAAACAAAAACTATACATAGGACTCAACTCAAATATATACACAAAAAGACTAAAAAAAAGACGACTCAATATATATACAAGCAAGATCTAGAATCGATAAAGACCTAGAAATAGGATAACCAGTCCCCATCTCCACCATCGAGGTGTTCTCTAAACTCCAATCAGCTTTATTCAGCGTCCCCGGCAACGGCGCCAAAAACTTGATACGTGTGTACCGAGTCTAGAATTTATGCCCGATTCACAACTCACCGCAAGGATACGGATCGTCGTAACACGGGGTCGAACACAAGGACCGGTAGCTAAGTCTAAATCCTAATTGAGACTAAATCAAAGCAAGCAAGTGAAAGTGATGGTGGAAGTATATGGAAAGAATAGAAAATAAGGAAGCAAAGCAATAAGAATGTGTAAACTAGCAATCTAAGATGACCGTGGGTGTCGGGACCGTATTCGCGTGTATGGGTATATGCTAAGCATGCGAGAATCACGATATTGAATCTGTATTCGGGAATCATCAAGTAACAAAAATAGAGAAATCACCTTCCAGCATATAACTCACTATCTAAGGTTTTCTAAATCCATATCCCTATGTGATTTATCAAACTAGATGCATGAAGAACACTATCATCAATCCTAGATCGATCAAACCGTATTCCTATGTGAATAATACGATCTATTCTATCGATTTTGATTCGAAACTAAACCCATATTCCTATGTAGTTCAGAATCTGAAATAAATGGCCAAGGGGTCAGCAAACACCAATCGAATAAAGCACAAATCGATAAAACTGAAACAAATCCAAATCGCAACCAAGTTAGGGTTCAAACATACCCAAAATACAAACGAATCCCTAACCCACAGCCGTGGATCTACTCACGGTTCATGGAAAACAATAAAAAGTTCTGAGAAAAAGAGATAAAAGAGAGGAAAGAAAGGCTCATGCAGATGTGTAGTCTCCACGATCGAATCTTCCTTCTTCTTCCCGAAATCCCGTGAACTTCTATTCTTCTCTCCCCAAAAGCTCTCCAAAAATCTGTCTCTAAGTGTTCTCTGATGTTCTAGGACGTGGCTAGGGCTTTTTTTATAACCCTAGGGCGGCTCCCAAGAGTCTTATTCCCATTCGGATGCTGAAAATCGCGAAACATGGTTTTTGACTGTATCCGGGCCGTTTCCAGGTGGATCCGGACCGGATCCAGATTCCTGGGTCGAATTCTGCATTCTGAAATCGGACCGATTCCAACTTGAATCGATCCTGCACCGGCAGATTTCTGGTCTTCACGAATTCGCTCATAACTTTCTGCTCCAGTGTCGGATTTAAACGATTTTGGTGTCTACGCGAAGCTCCTGAAGTGCGCTTTCCAATGGTATCTCGCACGATTTGGACTTCTGTAGAGAAAGTTATTGATATCGCAATATGAGTACCTCATCTGGACTTCTCCTTTAACGCTCCAATTAGCTCCTTTTCGAGTCCAATCATCTCCGAAACCTGTAACTCTGCAAAACTAGAGCACAACCGGGTTTTGTGTCCTAACACGTCTAGAATGCCTATGAATGCATGTGATTATCCTAAAAAACCTAGACAAACTCTCATCAAAATATAGAGAAGAATAGGAGTTATCATCGGACATAAGGCATGGACAAGCCACCTTATCTGATTCGAAACCTGTAACTCTACAAAACTAGAGCACAACCGGGTTTTGTGTCCTAACACGTCTAGAATGCCTATGAATGCATGTGATTATCCTATAAAACCTAGACAAACTCTCATCAAAATATAGAGAAGAATAGGAGTTATCATCGGACATAAGGCATGGACAAGCCACCTTATCTGATTCGAAACCTGTAACTCTGCAAAACTAGAGCACAATCGGGTTGTGTCCTAACACATCTAGAATGCATATGAATGCATGTGATTATCCTATAAAACCTAGATAAACTCTCATCAAAATATAGAGAAGAATAGGAGTTATCATCGGACATAAGGCATGGACAAGCCACCTTATCTGATTCGA
>NW_010969839.1:384476-387021 GCF_000463585.1 Tarenaya hassleriana | reverse complement strand
TCTTGACTATCTACAATCCAGTACATGATTCGTTTTGTTCCTGATACACGCCTTTATAGTCCTCCTGTTATGCAGGACGTTTGACGTATTCAAAGCACGCAACTCCTCATGTTGGATTCTGTAGATATCTCGGGTCTTAGGATCCAATCATGGAACCGCCATATGAGATTCAACTCATGACGCTAGTCCATGTGACAATCTCATGCGGGTCAGTCCAGTATTCCGTTCTGCAACGAATACCTATGATTGTGATCGTATCCAATACCTATGATCATCGCTATGATCATCAATCACACATCATACTAGTCTTATTATGTCATCATTCCCATAATGACACAAGACTAGGGAGTTTGGTATCATTCATAATGGTACATGGATTTCATAACACATCTAGTATACAAGAACATGCAATGAATCAAATACTCTCATAAAACCATAGAAAGTATCAATACATCAAATGTATCTAAATAAAGCTCATAAACAGTACATCATAGAGCACTAAACCAACAATCTCCCACTTGCTCTAATCATGAACTGCTAAACATCTAATGCCCATATCCCTAACATGACCAGGCTTTGTCAATGGATCGGCAATGTTGTCATCTGTCGACACTCTGCAAATGTGTACGTCTCCTCTGTCTATGATCTCCCTGATAAGGTGAAATCGTCTGAGTATGTGTTTGGATCGTTGATGGGATCTGGGTTCTTTCGCTTGTGCGATCGCTCCATTGTTGTCATAATACAGAGAAATTGGGCTATCAGCACTAGGAATAGCATCCAAGTCGCCAACAAACTTCCTGATCCAAACAGCTTCCTTTGCTGCGTCCGACGCTGCAATATACTCAGCTTCTATAGTAGAATCTGCAATGGTCGCTTGCTTAGAACTCTTCCAGCTAACAGCGCCTCCGTTCAAGCAGAAAACATAGCCAGACTGCGATCTGTAGTCATCTGGGTCTGACTGGAAACTAGCATTGGCGTAACCCTTTACAGCGAGCTCGTCTTCCGACCCACCGTATACCAAGAACACATCCTTACTCCTTCTCAAGTACTTCAGAATGTTCTTGACGGCGATCCAGTGTGACTCACCTGGATCTGACTGGTATCTACTCGTAATGCTCAACGCATAGGATACATCTGGTCGAGTACAAAGCATGGCATACATGATGGATCCAATTGCCGAAGCATATGGAATCCGATCCATGCGTTCTCGCTCATCAGGTGTCGTAGGACACTGACTCTTGCAGAGAACTGTGCCACTGCTCATCGGTAAGGTTCCTTTCTTGGAATCTTGCATCTTGAACCGTTTCAAGACACATTCCCAGAAGACGCCTCGATCTATCTCTATAGATCTTGATGCCTAGAATATAGGCCACTTCTCCTAGGTCCTTCATAGAAAACTGCGTTCCTAGCCAGGACTTAACGTCTTGCAAGGTAGGAACGTCATTCCCTATAAGGAGAATGTCATCCACGTACAACACTAGAAATACAACTGTGCTCCCACTGACCTTCTTGTAAACACACGGCTCGTCCTCATTTTGTGAGAAACCAAACTTTTTGATTGTCTCATCAAAGCGAAGGTTCCAGCTCCTCGAAGTCTGCTTCAGTCCATAAATGGACCTCTGAAGCTTGCACACCATCCTCGGGTTCCTTGGATCGACAAAACCTTTGGGTTGTGTCATGTACACATCCTCGGTCAGGTTCCCGTTAATGAACGCGGTCTTAACATCCATTTGCCATATCTCATAGTCGTAATATACGGCTATGGCAAGCAGGATTATGATGGACTTCAGCATAACTACGGGCGAAAATGTCTCATCATAATCAATACCATGAATTTGACGGAATCCTTTCACCACGAGTCGTTCCTTATACGTGTGCACGTTGCCATCCATGTCGGTCTTCTTCTTGAAGATCCACTTGCATCCGATGGGTTTTATCCTTTCAGATGCATCAACCAGAGTCCATACTTGGTTGTCTGACATGGATTGCATCTCGAACTTCATAGCCTCGCGCCATTTCTCGGAATCCGGACTCGCCATAGCCTCTGGTATGTGGTAGACTCGTCATGTTCTAATAACATGAGTTCCTCATTTCCAGTTATGAGAAATCCGTATCTCACAGGCTCTTGGCGAATCCTGCCTGATCTTCGAGGTTCACTGGTTGAAGGTTGAGTCACAACTGGGAGTGAAACAGGTTTAACATCTTCAACTTGTTCACCTCGCTCAACGTCTACTTGTTGCTCTCGAACTTCTTCAAGCTCGATCCTACTCCCACTGACTCTTTTGGAGACGAACTCTCGCTCCATAAAAGTCGCATTCCTAGCAATGAACACCTTGTTCTATGCCGGAATGTAGAAGTAGTAACCCTGAGTTTCCTTAGTGTAGCCTACAAATAAACACTTATCAGATTTGGAGGATAACTTATCAGTCATCTGACGCTTCACATAAGCGTCGCAACCCCAAATTCTGACAAACGACAACGCGGGACACTTCCCCGTCTATATCTCATATGGTGTCGTTTCAGCCGCCTTCGTTGGACTCCTGTT
>NW_010969839.1:382789-384457 GCF_000463585.1 Tarenaya hassleriana | reverse complement strand
AAAGCATAGCCCTAAAAGGACTTCGGAAGATCTGTCTGACTCATCATAGACCGAACCATGTCTAACAGTGTTCGGTTCCTCCGTTCAGACACGCCATTCCATTGTGGCATTCCAGGAGGAGTTAATTGTGATACAATATCACAATCAACCAGATAGTCAGTGAACTCTTGGCTCATATACTCGCCACCACGATCTGATCGAAGTGTCTTGATCGTCTTGCCAAGGTGTTTCTATACTTCGTTTCTGAAAGCCTTGAACATTTCAAGTGTTTCAGACTTATGTCTCATCAAATAGACATAACCGTATCGACTGAAATCATCAGTGAATGTAACGAAATACGATAACCTCCTCTAGTTGGACAGCTCATTGGTCCGCATACATCACTATGTATAAGAGCCAATAACTCTGTCGCTCTCTGTCCTTTCCCCTTGAAAGGATGTTTTGTCATCTTGCCCATCAAACAAGATTCGCAAGATTCAAGAGACTCATAGTCAAAAGAATCTAGAAGACCTTCAGAATTGAAGCTTCTGTATGCGCTTCTCGTTTATATGGCCTAGACGACAATGCCAGAGGAAGCTTGGGTTTAAGTCGTTCGGCTTAAACCGTTTAGCACTCACGCTATAGATGGACGATGTTGAGTTCGAAGGCTGATCATTCAAGACGTATAAACCATTAACTAGATAACCATTACCATAGTAAATATCGTCACGATAAATCATCAAACTCGAGTTCTCAATCACAAATCGAAAACCATCCAAATCCAGATAAGAAATAGAAATAATGTTTCTGCTAATCGCAGGAACATAGTAACAATTACTCAATTCTAAAACAAGTCCAGAAGGAAGATGCAAATCATAAACGCCAACACACAATGCAACAACTCTTGCTCCATTTCCGACGCGTAGATCCGCTTCTCCCTTAGCCAGCATCCTACTTCTTCTTAGTCCCTGCACATTTTCACAAATGTGTGAGGCACTTCCAGTATCCAATACCCACGAAGATGTAGTACAAATGTTAGCTTCTATAACATGAATACCTGAGGCAGAAGCTTCACCAAGCTTCTTATCCTTCAGATCCTCCAAATAAATCCAAGTAAAGGTGACAGTTACGCTTCCAGTGTCCAGACACTCCGCAGTAATAACAGTCACCCTTATCGGGCTTAGGCTTAGGCGTAGAGGCAATTTTTGCCTTTTTTGCCGCCTTCTTTTTAGCTTTGCCCAGCCGCTTCTTGCTGGAGTTGTTCTCAATAGCAAGCATAGTCTTGGGCACCACGATATCCTGCTCAGCCGATTTCAGCATCCAATGCAGTTCGGCTAAGCTCTTAGTCATCCCGTGCATATGATACTGCATAACGAACTGGTTATAGCCCTCCAGCAATGAAATCAGGATCAAGTCTGCAACCAAGTCACCATCGAAGTTCACTCCCATACGCTCAAGTTCAGCTCATGTTGAGGACGTGGCTGTTGACAGAACTGCCTCTCGGCATATCCGTCTTCACTAGAGCTTTTAGCGTCTTGTACTTTTCAGTACGCACTAGTTCCTGAAACATGGTCTTGAGTTGATTGATCATATCAAACATACTCTTCCCTTCAAACTGCCTTTGCATATTCGGGGCCATGCTTCCCAACATGAGACAGGAGATCTCATTGTCGTCAGACTGATGCTTCA
>NW_010969839.1:379714-381928 GCF_000463585.1 Tarenaya hassleriana | reverse complement strand
CCTTATGCTATTTAGGTAGACATCTAATGTCAATCACATCCAATGTGATTCTTAGATCCTTTATGAGACCTATGATATCAAATATCATTGCATACTCGTCTCATCTGTACCATTAAGTCTCAGGTCAAACTTGACAACTTAACCTAAGGTAAACCATGTTCAAGCTGTGGAAACCACGATTTCCCACCCTGCCTCACAAAGATAATCCGACACGCTCACCTTTGGCATGACCCGTGTTACGGACGATCGATGCCTTGACAGGCGCTCTAGTAATGGGAGGTACACACTTAGCATTACATGAAAAAGGGATTTTCAAAACCACACAGATCGAGCATCTACTTTCAAGCCATGAGAACCACCATTTCTCCATCTTGCCTCACCAACATAGCACGACACATCCAGCTTTGGCATGGCCCATGACACGTACGATCGAGGCCTTGACAAGTGCTTTACTCGTAGGGCTCCTAGATCTAACTGGTTTCTGTGCAATGATTAACATAACCCGAATAGACCATCCATTCGATTATGTAATCCCAATCTCGAAGCTCCCACTCAATCAAGCATATCCTATATCTTGAGCAAGTTACATGCATTCATTCACTATGGACCATCCATAAGAATGAATCATGTCTATTTGAGTTAGAGTTGATCAGAATAAGCAACGATTGCGTAATCGGACCTCGAAAATGAAAAATTTCGGAATCTGAACTTCGCACCGTCCGTTCCACACCGGACCAGCCTCTGAGAACTACTGGAACGGACGGTCCATAAGCTGAGAACGAACGGTCCACAAAACATCACGGAACGGACGTTCCATGATGCTGGAACGGACGGTCTGACACTTAGACTGCCCGGTCCAGGTTCGCAGTGCGATTTCTCCCGTTCGACCCAAGGATTGTCCGTTACTGTGACACCCGTAACCCGTGTACAGTATACGGGTTGTGCCACATGGACAATAGTAATAAAATAATAATAATGCGGAAGCAAAAATACGAAATCCAAAAACGTTTTAAATAAACCAGAGTAAGCAGCGGAAAATACAACAGGCGATCAGTATCGCAAAATGACACATGTCCGAATAGTTATAATTTAGCCGTACAAAATGCGGGAAATACAAGTCTCGTCACCCAAAATGTAAATCCCGTACATGATGCTGCCTCTCTCAGGTCGTCGTCTGCCGGATGCGCTAGGCGTAATCCTCGTGATCTGAAAAATGTAAACCACGAGGGCTAAGCACAAGTGCTTAGTGAGTAGCCCGGGTTGAACCCGGAAATCCCGTTCCCAACGAGAACGGTACAGTCGACATTTCCATGAAAACACATGCAATAAGTAACACACAGTAGCACATCAATAGCAAACACAAACACGCCCGTATGGAATCCACCATAAGGCTTAGCCATATACCCTGGTCAAATCCATGACCAGGAGCGAATCCACGCCCGTCACCCGCGTGACTTGGCCATCGCGTCACATGCGATCGTGCGCGTCTCCTGCGCCCGTCACTCTCGTGACTACCGATGTCGAGTCCACGACACAACGGAAATACAATCATATCCCTGTGTATATATGTATATACATATATATTTGTATAAATGCATGTATATATGTGTATATTTTTATTTGATATATATAGATATATATATACATAGAAGTATTTATGTTTATATTCGCCCGTCAAGTCCATGACGGTGATGGTTGAGTCCACAACCATCCACAAACACAATCACGCTTAACTCATACGCACGAGCAAGCTACACACATGGCACACAACGTGCAACATCCCCATAGTACAACCATACGTATCACGGTATCCGGTCCCTACCGAGCTACCGTTTAACGCCATGCAATTTCTACCCGCAAACGATCACGCAACGATCACTCATATTTCGATATCGCACATCTCACTACGCTACGCAACGTTCTAGCGAAAACTCGATTCGATTGATCCCAGTCGCGAAGTCTTGTCCTCTGATGGGGGTTGGTTTGTCCACGGTCAAGTCTGGTCAGGCCCGGGCCAAGCCCGTCGGCCGTTTCCCTTTTCCCGGCGAACGGGAAAATTTCTCCGAGTTTCTCTGAGCCTGGTCCGGCGGACCAAGTTCTGGTCAGCCGGACCAGTATTCCTTCTCCCCTGGTCCGCCTCGTCTTCTGGTCAGTCGATCCGAGAGGGAAGACAAGTCTGGTCCGGCGGACCAGGATTGGTCAGCCCCGGACCAG
>NW_010969839.1:326076-379679 GCF_000463585.1 Tarenaya hassleriana | reverse complement strand
GGGTCTGGACCGTCCGTTCCGAACCTCAGACGACTCTTCCCCTTTGGTCCGTTCCTTCTCAGTCAGTCGGTGTACGCTCCCCCGGAACACGCCTGGTCCGGCGGACCAGGACGTGTTTTTCTCTCGGTCCGCCCCGTCTCCATCTGCTCCGACGGACTACATGTTCGTCATCCCAATCTCGGTCCGGAGCTGACCACGGCTGGTCCGGCGGACCGGGACTAGGAGTTAACTTCTTCTTCGCCATTTCCGAATTCTGTTTCGCGTTTTCTCACCCGTTTCGATTCGGGGTTACCCCAAATGCTATTAAAACATAGTTTTACATCCCTAGACATGTTCTAAACCTCAAACACGCTCCGGATGCGTGGTCCGTCCGTTCTGGGAAGCAGAACGGACGGTCCACGACAACACGCAGATAATTCTAGCGAGACTTTTTGAGAGCCGACTTTCAGAGAATTCTAAGAGCTTTTGGTGAGATCCAAAGAGTTCAAGGAATTCAAAGTCTCGTTTTATCAAAGTGCACAAACCGAATAGAGATTCGAGTCCTAGCAGACAAGTTCCAATCGTTGGAATCCATCCCGAGGTGTGGATACGTGTAGAGGGCGAGGTAATCTTCCTGTCTTTCGTGATCGAACGAATTCTTCAGTTGATACAGGCCCCGGATCGATTGAGGTAAGCGTTCTAACGTTTCTACGATTTCAATAGCAGCATGGTTCTAGGGTTTATTAAATTTTTGTTTTACATCCGCTGCGCAAACCCTAGAATCGATCTCTTAGGAATAGGATTCGCTCATGAGATCCCAGGAAACCCAACAGTTTAGAATCATTCTATAATGATTCAAGGATACTGAAATATAACAAACATGCCAATCATATAACGGGAACGTAATGCATTCATAAATCAATGAATCAATACAAAGTCAAAATGTCATATCACGGATCATCCTAGAGCATTACAACCAACAGAACGGACAGTCTAGGGTAGGTCTACGTGACCAGATCACGTTTTCCCGCGTTCTTGGCCTCGATCAGACCCGAAACTATCAGAATTCGTCTGTTCACTCAAAATTCGAACTCCTGCACTCTATGCAACATGAAACATGCAATCTACACTAGATTCAATCATCAAACATGCATAGAATTCAAAGGAAACATGGATTCAAACAATTCAAATCCTAAAACGTGCGTGATCGGGTTCTACGAAATCAAAACAGAGCAACCAGGCTCTGATACCACTGTTGGGTTTCTTGGGATCTCTAGAGCGAATCTTATTCCTAAGAGATCGATTCTAGGGTTTGCGCAGCGGATGTAAAACAAAAATTTAATAAACCCTAGAACCATGCTTCTATGAATCGTAGAAACGTTAGAACGCTTACCTCAATCGATCCGGGACCTGTATATTGAAGAATTCGTCTGATCACGAAAGGGAGGAAGAATACCTCTCCCTCTACACGTATCCACATCTCGGGATGGATTCCAACGGTTGGAACTTGTCTACTAGGACCCGAATCTGCTATTCGGTTTGATGCTTCGAGAAAATGAGACTTGGAACTCTTAGAACTCTTTGGATCTCACCAAAAGCTCTCCCAGTTCTGTGCCAGGCGGCTCGCAAAGTCTCTTAAACGATTAGGGTTTTAATCTCCTTCTTATAAGGTGATTTAACCCTAATTCGGTCTAATTTTCGAAAAACCCAAAACCCGGAATGGACAGTCCAGAAATACACGTGGACCGTCCGTTCCAGCAAGCCAGAACGGACAGTCTGCTCATGTGGACCGTCCGTTCCAGACAAGCCAGAACGGACGGTCTGCTATCAACACGGACCGTCCGTTCCAACACTTAGAACGGACGGTCTGCGACTAGGCGTGGACCGACGGGTCTGGACCTGGCGGACCGTCTGTTCCGGATTTCTGGTCCGTCCGTTTCAGACATCTCGACTGTTTGAAAGATTGGGGGATAGAAAAAAAAAAAATTTCTCATGCTTGATAATGCATCAACCAACGATACCATGCAAAGTATATTGAAGGATTAGCTTTATCTACAACATGGATTGTTATGCGATGGGAAATTTTTTCATGTTCGATGTTGTGCTCATATTTTAAATCTTATTGTGCAAGAAGGGTTACAAGTAGTTGATTCTGCCCTATATAAAATCAGAGAAAGTGTGAAGTATGTAAAGTGGTCAGAAGGAAGGATGAAAATGTTTAAGGAATGTTGTGAGCAAGTTGGTGTTGAAACTGGAACGGGTTTGCATTTAGATGTCCCCACTAGATGGAATTCTACTTATATGATGCTTAAGATTGCTATCAAGTATGAGCGTGCTTTTAGTAGTTTGCAGTTGCTTGATAGAAACTACAAGTATAATCCATCAAGTCAAGAGTGACAACGAGGAGAAAAGATTTGTGAGTTTTTGGAGTCATTTTACGAGATCACTAACTTATTTTCTGGGTCTAAATATCCTACCTCCAATTTGTATTTCTTCCAATGTGGAGAATAGAGTGTTTGCTGAAAGACTACATGAAAAATGGAGATGATGAAATGGTCGAATCTATGGCCAACAACATGAAGGAGAAGTTTGACAAGTATTGGGAAGAGTATAGCATAACACTTGCGCTAGCAGCTGTTCTAGACCCTAGAATGAAATTGGAACTATGGGAATTTGCCTACAATGAAGTTGATCCGACTACTTCCAAGGAAAAGGTAGATATTGTGAAAAAAAACTTGGTGTTGCTCTTTGATCAATACAAAAACAAATCATTAACTCCGAGTTCTTCACGGGGAGCGACAAGTCCAAATCCAAGTTGGTGTCTTGCAAAAGGAAAAGGAAGAACTTTGGGTGCTTTAAATGTAAGTTTTTTTTTCTAGTTGTACATTGCCTTTATAATTTTGTATAAATTCTCAAACTATGGTGTGATATAGGCTTTCAAAGCATATGAGAAAAGAGCTGCTGCGCAAGAGGAACGATCTGCTTTGGAAATTTATTTGGACGACAAAAGGTTGGAAATGAATGAGTTTGATGAAATTGATGTTTTACAATTTTGGGAAAGCCATAAGCAACGATATGGTAACTTGGCTCAGATGGCATGTGATATACTCAGTATTCCAATCACAATAGTAGCATCTGAATCATCTTTTAGCATTGGCACTCGTTTGTTGAACAAATATAGAAGTCGTCTTTGTTCATCTAACGTCGAAGCGCTTATTTGCACACGAAACTGGTTGCTTGGCTACGAAGTCGGTGTAAATGATAAGACATGTATTGTATTATATGTTTTTCAATCGAATTATAGTTGTTTCTTACAATTTTTGTGTAAATGATAGGTGAAGAATGTGATGGTGGTGACGAATATCACATTTGTGCGGCAGATGATGATGGTGGAAACACCGACAAGAATCATGAGAATGATGATGATTTAGAAATAGTTTTAGGTAGTTTTAGACTAGATTAGGAAGCAAGGATTTGATTTAAATCAATTTATGGATTGTTATGACTTTGTCTTGAATATGTTTTCTCGGTTAAATTTAATATTAGAGAGATATTTTAGAAATATTAAGTAAGAAATAAGATTAGTGTTGAATTAGGCTTATGTTTTGTCTTGTGAATACGTCTGTGTATATATATGTGTGTATATATATATGTATGGTTTTCACATTTTATTCTTTTTTATTTATATATTATTTATTTTATAATTTGAACAAAGTATCACTAAAATTTTAAATGTGTTTTTTATTATGTCGTATAAAAATATTTCTCTTAATAGCAAATCTAAGTATGAAAATTTCATTTACGAATTATGTAGTATAATTATATAGTATAGAACTGAGTTGTTTTACAATATAAAAAGTAAATGGGTTTATGGGTTTATTGGGTTTTATGGATTGACCCAGCCCATATATTCATTAGTATTGGGTTGGCCTAACCCGAACTAATAATCTATCTAACCCAAATGGGTTGAGCCCAAGTGGACTGGGCAACCCAGATTGATATTGCTAGTTTAGGCATTGGGCTTAATTGTGGAAATTGTTGATCTCCATTCAAGCATATAGTGGCGACATTCTAAATGCGCTATGTTAAATTCACTAAGCCTTCGACGACTCCAGCTCGCATCATCAATGTACGGACCCCAACAATAGAGGATTTTTCTCGGACATGGTTTGAAAACATTTTTCGTTTGGAAAGCCAATGGGTAATGAGCACGATTCCTTCTCGAGGAAAGAACATGGCTCTGATACCAAACGTTGTGGCACCCGTAACCCATGTACAGTATACGGGTTGTGCCATATGGACGATATACAATAAAATAATAAACCATGGAAGCGACAATACGAAATCCAAAAACATTTTAAATCAAATCAGAGTAAGCAGTGAAAATACAAGCGATCAGTATCGCAAAAACAACACATGTCCGAATAGTCATAATATAACCATACAAAATGCGGGAATACAAGTCCCGAGGTTCCAAATACAAATCCCATACATGATGCTGCCTCTCTCGGGTCGTCGTCGTCTGATGCGCTAGGCGTACGTAATCCTATCTGTAAAAACATAAAACCACGAGGGCTAAGCACAACTGCTTAGTGAGTAGTCCGGATTAAACCCGGTAAACTCGTTCCCAGCGAGAACGGTGTTAAAACGATGATTCACAATCATCATGCGGCAATAATAACATGCATCGTCAGATAACATACATAACAATCAAGTCAAACACAATCACACCCGTATGGAGTCCACCATAGGGTCTAGCCATAAATCCTAGTCAAGTCGACATGACTAGAAGTGCCTCCACGCCCGTCACTCGCGTGACGTTGGCCATCGCATCGCATGCGATCATGCGCGTCTCCTGCGCTCGTCACTCTCGTGACCACCGATGTCAAGTCCATGACACAACGGTAATCTCATCGCACCCGTATGGAGTCCACCATAGGGTCCAGCCATATATCCTAGTCAAGTCCATGACTAGGTGCGCATCCATGCCCGTCAAGTCCATGACGTTGGCCGTCATGTCGCACACGACTAAAACGCGTCTCAAACGCCCGTCAAGTCCATGACGGTGATGGTTGCGTCCACAACCATCCACAAACACAATCACGCTTGACTCGCGTCGCACGAGCAAGCTACACACATGGCACACATCATGCATATATCCTTCAGTAGAATCACACGTATCACGACATTCGGTCCCGTATCGATCTGCCGCTTAACGCCATGCAAACTACCCCGTATAACCACACAACGAGTCATTCGCATCGTTGAATCACACGTCTCACGCACGTGGGATTCGAAAATCGTCCGGAACAGGGTTGTGGACCGGTCGGTCTAGGTGTTCCGGGCTATCCCGAGGCCTCTCGGTCCAAATTTAGGGTCTGGAACGCGGACCGTCCGGTCTGGGACACCCAGTCCGTCCGTTCCGGCATTAGCAGGCCGTCGGGTCTGGCTCCGTGTTCGTTCGCGAATTAGCTTTCTGGTCCGACTTCGTTTGGCCATTTCTCTCTCATTTCTCAACCAAATTAAGTCTCGTTTGTTGCTAAACGTTCATTGAAGTATCCTCTATCTAATCCAATCAACCAACCATCGAGATAACACGATTACAGGATGAAAACGAGCTCACACAGAGTCAACTCAAGCCACTCACCTCTGTTTCAGCTCAGATCTGGTTTTGGCCAGATTTGTTGCCGTTTTCCAGTCTGTTGCTCGTCGAAAACCTCTTCTAACCATTCCAGGGATGTCCCCCTTTGAGTTCCCGAGCCCCCTTGCGCTGGTTTCCCTCTGGTTCGCCTCTTCTCTCTCCATTTCTCTCTCTTTCTTCTCTCCCCTGTTTTTGCTCGAAAATGGCTAAGTCTCTACTTTGAGAGATGTTATTCACGCGTGAGGGAGATCAAATGGGCTCAAGCCCAGGCCCAAGCTTGAGCTTGCAACGTCCTGGCGAGGTTGGACGAAGATTTGACGTCGGTGGGACCCGGAAACGCAGAGGAATACGTGTCCCAAGGTAACAAGTTGGCCACTTGCGTTCTGTTCAGTGGACCGTCCATTCTGGGCCTGGAACGGACGGTCTAGGCCCAGTTTCGGCCCAGCTCCTCGCGCGTTCGTGGTCCGTTCGTTCTGCCTTCGTCGGTCTGTCCGTTCTGAGTTTCCTGGATCGTCCGTTCTGCCTCTTCTGGTCCATCGGATCTGCGTTCCTGGTCCGTCTCGACTGACTTGCATAGTTCGTCTTCGATCGCTCCGTTCTCACTCATTCCTTAACCAAATCGCGCACCGTTTGTTTCTACACCTTCCTTGGAACGTCCTCTTTCCTGTCCAATCAATAGACTATTGAAAACTCACGTTTACATGATGAGGCACCACTCAAAACGTCCGTACCTCGAATAACTCGTGAATTCCGAATTTCCAAGTTCTACTCAGTTTTCGTTTGTTCATAACTTCCTCGTTTCTCAGTCAAATCGAGTGTCGTTTTCTTCTAGATCTTTATAGAAATCTTCTCTATGTTTTTAGCCTTGTTTTACCTTCCTTTTATTCCCGAAAGTAATTTAAATAATTCATACGGGAATCGGGGTATTACTTACAGTTCAAATAGTGGAGAAGACTAATTCTCCCCTTTATTCAGCAAATAATCTAAGACTTGGTCATAATGGGTTTGGTTCAAATGTATACCGAACCGATTCAACTGCATCAATACTCCGCCCGTCGAGAAGAACCTTATCCTCAAGGTTCCGTGTAGATTCTCATCCTCCCGCATCGACATCGAGATTGTTTGTCATGTCGGGACCTCCTTCCATCAAGAGAATTTGTGGTTGTCTACATTTATATCCTGGTGTGTAGCGTTTGTCATAGCTAAAACACAATCGGATACTGCGTTTTGTCTTTATCTCATCCCAGTTTAGCTTCTTAGGAGTGAGTCTGGTATTGCGTGGTTGGAAGGTGCATGGGTTGACCGGTGAACTGTGGTGTTGATGTTACAATAGCTCATCGCGCATCCGAGCTAGCATAATAGCTTCCTTGAGTGATTTTGGCCGAAACATTCGAATTTCATCGGCAATGGACGGTCGTAGGCCTCCGATGAATGTTCCGACGAGAGCCTTTTGTGTCCAACCTTGCACTTTATTTTGGAGTCTCTCAAATTTCCGCTGGTAATCTTGTAGACTCTCCGTTTGCCTGATCTTTGATAGAGCCTCGTCAAAATCTTCACATTCGGTAGGTCCGAATCATGCCCATAACTCTTGTTCGAACTCATCCCAAGTGATAATTGTCCCTTCTTCGGCACGAGTTTTTTGCAAGGCTTGCCACCACTCGTTTGCATCATCATCAAGGTGGTAAGATGCATATTCCACACGGTAGTGTGTTGGTGTGTCTTGGTATTGGAAGAATTGTTTGGCCTTACTAAGCCATGTCGTCGGGTCTCCCCGTGCAAAGCGTGGAAATTCCAATTTGACATTACGGGAATGAAACATTGGAGTGTTACCTTCACCTCGTGTCGTGGAATTATGGGATTGATGTCGTACATTCTGGCTACCGCGACCCGAACTTGATCTTGTTGGGGTAGATAAAGTTTCTGTCAACCGAGTAAGAGATGTCTCCAAAAGCTGCAGTTTTTCAGCCATGGTCGTCCTCATCTGAGCGATCTCGTCATGCATATTTGCGAGCACAGATTCAAGATTTTCAATGCGTTCTTTGTTGGTACTCATCATGATACCACTGGAATGTGGTCCGAATCAAGCGATGAAAGAAAAAAATGGAGATAGGGCTCTGATACCAAATGATTGGTCCAACTCAAAGCAAGGATCGAAACAATATTCTTGGCAGAAAAATTCTCTACTTAATTCATTATTCTTGATGGCTTAAATAAGAAAATGATTACAAAGCCACGTAATTAAATCTAAGCCTAAATACAAGGAACTAATAGAAATGGGGAGAAACCGTTCAAATAGTGGAGAAGACTAATTCTCCCCTTTATTAAGCAAATAATCTAATACTTGGTCATAATGGGTTTGGTTCAAATGTGTACCGAACCGATTCAACTGCATCACATATTGACGGAAGATTTTCATATTCCAGCAACCGAATTAGCCCTTCTATTTCAAAAAAGGAAATCAGGGGTGTTGCTAGATCTAGTTCCACTGCTACTCTGGCGAACCTACCTCTTGAAGCCGAAACTGTGTTGTAGTCTACCCGAACAACTCTACCAATATTGCTAGACGGTTTTGCTTGGTTGGGTACAAACTCCGGTGTCCACCTCTGCACCATGAGATACGCGCCCAGTAGTATCCACGGACCTTCATAGAGAGCAGGGTTTTTTACTCAAATGACCCACTTGGGTCGCAGCTATTTCAGCGTACACCACCGAAAAAAAAAAAATTTTTTTTTTCAATTTTAACCCACTTTTCGGTTGAAAAAGTCCGAAATACCCTTTTCTTTTTTATTTTTTGCGACCTTATTACGACTAACATATAACTGATATCCAACTAAAATAAGACAGATGATTTTTTTTGCCACCTTTTTTAGAATCAATTGTAACTTTTTTGCCACCTTTTTTAGAATTAATTACGAAGTCGTAATAACGAAGTTGTTTTCGAACGGATAAATATCGTATATTCATTAAGGGTAATTTCATCTTTTCAAAAAAAATTAATGTGTTATGTTTTTTGTGGTGTACGTGTGAAATAGCTGCGACCCAAGTAGGTCATTTGAGTAAAAAACCCTAGAGAGCATGGTGGCAGTCTTCCTCAGATTTGAAGCGGACAAGGAAGTAATCGTTCTCTAGATCGACCACCGTTATTCATTCAGTCGACTTCCACAAGGATTCAAGTCGGGATTTACCCAACAGCTTCACAACTAGGGCATTTTTCCATGGTTTATTCGTTCCAGGAATTCGGGGGAAAGGGACACACTGAAGCTGCGGTCTATCTTCTCGATTGCTATGTCTTCCTCCGCTAAAGAAACATCGTTGTGGAAAAAGGGGTCTTCCATGTCTCCTGCTCCTCGTATTACCTTCTCCTTGAAAGATATTCCTCCGGTTGACCAGATGTTGCATGGTGGAGGAGGGATCTCATCCTCTCGCATTCGTATTTTTTTCGTGTGGCATGATTTCAGGTGGTCCTCCTCCATCATCCATGATGGAGGTGGCGCACGCGGCGGGTCACACGTTAGGGTTTCCATCAAACGAAGAAGGTTCGTATGAGAGAAGAGGAGTTCATACCCCAAACTAGGGTTGGGCGTTTCGGTTCGGTTCTTCGGAATCGGACCGAATCGAACCGTTAAAACGGTATTTTTTCCGACCCGAAACCGTTGTTATTTCCCAAACGATACCATTTTTAGAGAACCAAATTTTTCCGGAACTGAACCAAACTTTAAAAATCCCGAAAAACCGAATATTTTTAAAAAAAATCTATCATTTTTTTAATAAAACCCGGAACCGAACCGAACCGATACCGAAACCGAACCGAACCGAATACAATAAAAAATCCGATTGGTACCTATTTTTGTAAAACCGAAAGAACCGAATCGATCTATTCCGTCCCGAACCCGAACCGTTTCCCGAAACGCCCACCCCTACCCCAAACTAGGAACATTTGGTCGACGAGCGATAAAAAAAAGGGTGGAAAATCGTTTGGATTTTTCATTATTCAACTAAACTAAAAAGAAAGCCTGTCAGTCTAAAATGTTTTCGGTGTTTAATTTAATACAAACCGGAATATATCGGTTTCAATTCGACACAAAGCCGAATAGACCGAAATGTTATCGGTTTTAGATTTTTAGTTCCATACAAACCGGAATTAACCGAAACAAAAAACGAACCAAATATCATCGCCTACTGCTGCAGCATACCACCAAAACCTTCTGAATCAGAAGGAGGCTTTTTGTGACAGTAATGATAAAATCGTTCTACGCTTCGCTGCTCAACGGATTTCGTGACAGAACCGCCGGTAAGTGACCAGAGAAAGGTTATGATCTCTCAGTTTCTTTGTCTTGTCCTGTCGGGCGGCAACATGCATTTTTTCTCAAATACACCACTTGTGTCGCATTAATTTCTGTGATACACCACCGAAAATGTCTTGAAATTTTTTTACAAATAGTACATCACTTTTAAACAAAAAGACTTAAATATACCTATGTACAAAATCTCCAAAATACCCTTTTTTATAATTGATCAATAAAAAAATGTAAAAATAAAAATATGATAGATTTAATGTTATTCTCTCTCCTCCTCAATACTCTATCGTACTTCTTTTGGGTTTCAAGAACATGATCTGCAAAAAAAAAAATCAGATTGAATCAATTAGTTTCCATAATTACCAATAAAATTCTTTATTATTTCGAATCCACTTGACACATCAACGAAGAAGAAGTTCTGAATAGTTCTGATGAAGAGTTTTGGCAAAGCTCGTTTTTTGCTCCCTTTTTTGATAATCAAGGGCCCTCCTGTCGTCGTTTCAGTGACTCATAGGGCTTCCATCAGTTCAGTCTTTTTGGTTTTTGGATTGATCTATGGTTTTCCCAGGGGGCCTCTTCATCGGCACAACCCCCAACCGAGGGGGGACAAGACGCCACCTCGTCTCAAGCAGCCGCCGCCTCTGTTCTCGTGAGCTAGGTTTCAAATTTTATCCACCACGCTCCTTCTAATCCATCGCCATGGGAATGACGATTGGAGATCATGACTGTGTAAAAGAAGCCAGAGAAAACTCTTACAAAAGAAGCCAGAGAAAACTCCTACGTTGGCTCCGATGTCTTTGAAGACGAAGACCGTGTCGAAGGTTGGTCGATCATACGATTGGGTCGATTTGAGGATAGAGGAATATATTCCGAATGTGTAGGAAACGTCATTCGTGCATTGAATCCAAATGTTCGCCGCCGTGGTCACCCAATTCGTAGAAAAGACGTAATGGAACACGAACACGAATGTGATCAGTAGTGGATGACTTGTAGAGTAATGCACACTGTTTCGACAAAGGAAAAAAATCGAGGTGGAATCCATGTGATTTGAAGGAAAAAAAAAAAGAAATTTTCTCCAGTTATAAGATGAAATATAAATTGAAATATATGTATATTTCATCTTTTAACTGTAACGATTTTTTTGAAAACTATTGAATCGTAATTGCGTTACGAATTTTTGTATTTCATCTATTCCTAAAAATATAAAAAGGGGTATTTATAAAAAAAATATGATAAAATAATAATAATATCCGTGTGTATCCACAATGAAAAAAATAAAATCGAAAAAACAAAGAAAAAAAGTCAAAAGTATAAAACATTGATTTTTATAAACTTTTAGACAACCAAATTTTGTCTTATTATCAATCAAAACTAATTTTTTACGACTTGATTATGAATTCATTACGATTTTCAAAATTCAATAAAAATGTCCAAACGTTAAATTTGACGAGTTTTCTTCGAAAAGTGATGAATATAGATTAATTAAGTAGAAAAATTGAGTTTGAAATCATATTATAAAACTTTTATACAAATTCTACAAGTTTAGATCAAAACACCACATAATGTTTCTTAAACATATAAGAGCACTTTCAATCATCCTTTGTAAAAAAATTTAAATTTTTATTTTGTTAATTTTGTACCTTTAAATCAGTTTATAATACTTATTTTGAAGGGTTTCATCATTAATCGATGAAAAATTTGTCAAAATTTATGAGTTTTAAACAATTACGACCAATGAAAGTCATAAATAAGTTGCAATATAATCGTGATCACCGGTTTTTTTTTTGCAGATAGTTTTCTTGTATTGGATCCATGTGTCACATGTGAGACACGATAAGTTTGAATTTTCTTTCCTAATAATTTACTTACTTAAATTCAAAAGTTTGTATATTTTTTTGTGAAATTTGACTTTTATAAAAAAAAAATTTTGTCACTTTCTAATTATCACTTTTTTTCATGGTTTACGATTTATTAGAATTTATTTTCATTAATTGTGTTCTAAGAATATAATTGTTCTATTGCGATTAACTTTTTCATGAATTACGATTTACTTTTTCATGAATTACGACTTCATAGAGATTATTTTTTACATGTGTTACGTGAAAAAAATACAAAATAACATAACCAAATTTTAAAATTTACAAACAACAAAAACATCTATCGAGTTCAAATATTTACAAATAGAAAATATCACAATATAGTTCAATTTTTACGAATAAAAACCGAGTTTAATTTTTTGTTACGATCTTATCTTTTCTTTCTCGGACTCTTATTCTTGTTTTTCTTTCTCGTACATTCCTTATTCTTCTTCTTCTAAATATTTTTTTAGTATAACCAAAAAAAATATTTTTTTTTCTCTAAATATTTTGATCACACATCCACTCAAACCTTATTCATATCGTCGAATTCAAAATAAAGTTTAGCTTTGAGTATGTCAATAATCGGTAATAAAACAAGTAGATTTATCAAATATATAACAATACTCGTAACTCATTTCACTACGATTACTTATTTACTATTTTGTATCAAAAACTTTACAAATTCTAAGTTACAATCGACATCAATTCACATCAGGTATTGAATGAAAACTGAGATAAAACATTCGTTTCACTGAAACCTCTCTCACTTGACGAGTCAGCCTCTATTTTCTTCGTTCTCTCTCAATTTCGTTGTTCTTCACCGATTTGCTTCAAAATCCCCGTTCGATCGCTCGTTTACGTATTTCCTCTCCCTTTCTCTTTTTTTTTGTTTTGAATTTGTAAAATCGTAAAATTTTAGTTTTTTCTACTTTTTTTTATTTCTCTGTAATAAAAGAGGATCACAAAAGAGGATCACACGTGTGTGTGCTATTTTTACATGCTTTCATTAAGGGCTATTTCGTCTTTTTACTATTTTTTAAGGGTAAGAAAGACATTTGATAATTGCTTATGTTTTTTGGGTACCAGTGAAATAGATGCTACGCAGGTGGTGTATTTGAGTGAATTGGCCGCGGCAACATCGTCTTCAGCTACTCTCCTTCTCTGTCTCGTTCTCGCCCGATGTTATTTTTGCCAAAACCGGTCTCTCTTTTAGTCTGAATCTTCAACCTATGGCGGAGAAAACCCACAAAACCCTAGTTCTCTTGTCGAAGTTGGTAAAGGTTCCTCCATTGAAAGCCGTCTCTCTCTTCAATTCGTCGATTTCTTATGGATTTCAGCACACCCACGAATCATTCTCGCTTCTTCTTCGCCTCCTTCTCTGTCGGAACTTGCTCTCTCACGCGCAGTCGCTTTTACTACAAGTAATCTCGGGGAGAATCCAGTTCTTGGACTTAACTTCTTCGTCTCTTCTACGGTATTTGACAGAAACAGAAGGATCGAGTACCAGGGTTCGTCTCTACGAGGTAATCGTTAATGCTTATGTCCACTCTCAGTCGCTGGACGATGCTGTGTTTTACTTCAAGGAGATGGTTGGTGAGGGTCTTGTCCCCGAATCGAACTGCTTTAACAACCTTCTGGGTTTCGTCGTTAGATCATGCTCTTTCGACAAGGCGTGGTCTTTTTTCAACGAGAACAAGTGTAGAGTTGATTTGGATGCGCATAGCTTTGGGATTGTTATCAAAGGCTGCTGCAACGCCGGCGAATTAGGGAAGAGTTTTGAGCTTCTCGTTGAACTAGAACATTGTGGTTTGTGCCCTAATGTTGTTATTTACACTACGTTGATTGATGGGTGTTGCAAGAAAGGAGAAATCTCGAAGGCGAAGGATTTGTTTTCTCAGATGAAGAAGATTGGATTGGTGGCTAATGAGCACACTTACACAGCCTTGATTCATGGGTTATTCAAGAACGGGTTTAAGAAAGAAGGATTTGAATTGTGCAAGAAAATGCAGGCAGACAGCGTCTTGCCCAATCTGTATACATATAATTGCGTGATAAGTGAACTGTGCAAGGATGGAAGAACTAGAGAAGCATTTAAAGTGTTCGAGGAGATGCGTGAGAGAGGGATCACATGTAATGTCGTTACTTACAACACTCTGATACTCGGGTTGTGTGGAGAGAAGAGAGTGTTTGAAGCCAAGAGGTTTGTGAATCAAATGAAGAATGCTGGGATAATTCCGAACTTGATCACTTATAACACTTTGTTAGATGGGTTCTGTAGCGTAGGCGAGCTGGCAAAGGCGTTGAGTTTATTCAAAGATTTGAAATCGAGTGGTATGTCTCCATCCCTCGTCACTTACAATGTTCTCATTTCAGGGTTTTGTAAAGCAGGAGACCCCAAAGGAGCAGCCAATCTGGTTAAGGAGATGGAAGAGAGAGGGATAAAACCATCAGAAGTAACATACACGATATTGATAGGCACATTTGCTCGATCAGGTGACATGGAGAAAGCGATTCAGTTACACTCGTCGATGGAGAATTCAGGATTATGCCCGGATGTCCATACTTTCGGTGTATTGATTCACGGGTTTTGCATTAAAGGCCAGATGAACGAAGCTTCCAGGCTCTTTATGTCGATGTGTGACAGGAAGGTGAAACCAAATGGCATCATATACAACAAGATGATTCTCGGGTATTGCAGAGAGGGTAGTTCTTATAGAGCATTGAGGCTGCTGAGGGAGATGGAAGAGAAGGTATTTGTCCCGAACATTGCTAGCTATAGTTCAACGATCGGAGTTCTTTGCAGAGAAAGGAAATGGCAGGAGGCCGAGGGTTTGGTTGAAAAGATGATTGCTTCATCAATGGATCCGTCTGTTTCAATCTATAATATGATCTCTAGAGCCAAAAACCACCCGGACATCTAATCTCAAGCAAGCAAGCAAGCAATCATTCTATTATTGGACGGCAGTGCCTTCTGTCTCTGAAAAGACTCTCTGCTTCAAATGGCGGGTTTTGGAACGGAAGCTAGATTTCGAAGCGAGTCACGAAACGGGCTGGATCAATGTAAGTGTGTTTCTCCTCGTAGAGTATCGTTCCCCTGCATATTCAGGTCCCGGAAACATTCTATGCAGCTTTCAAGATGCGTGAGGGTCGATGAAAGGGAGAAATATGGAGTAATTAGGAGTAACCATTTGGGTTTCGGTTCAGTATAGAAAAACTATAACCTCGGTTTTTATATTAATTTCAAATCGGTTCGTTTTTATTTTCGTTCGATTTAGTTCAAATTCAGTTTTTTATTGGTAAAACTCATTTTTTTTCAAAAAAACATCGGTTTTTTCAATCACTCTTTTCAGATTCGGTTTGATTACGGTTATATTTTATTTGGATCAGCTCGATTCGGTTATTTGGTTAATAATCCAAATATAGTTGTAAGAAATTTGATGGCACATGGACCTAACGTGGAAATTTATAAAATAAAATAAAGGTTGTCATTTGATTTGGTCCAAATTAGATGTTATTGGATTTGGTTTTATTTAATTGAATTTTGGTATTAAAAAACGAGGGTAGAAAATTATATACTAGAATTATACAATTGAAAACCCACTAGTTGGTTATGGTATTTGCCAATTCGTTTCAAACCTATCATCTACTTCATTTTTTACTACATAATATTATTGTTGTCACGTTTTAATATCTTAATATTTTTTAAAATTATATTTTATTATGATTTTTTTTCCTGAGTATATCTAATGAAGTGTGATGATGATGTTTTTTTATTTTTGGGATGGAAACGTGATGATTATGTTATGTTGTTACATTCGATATAATTAAAAATCTACGTAGAAACTGAACAAAAATGCTTATTTCCCTCCCAAAAAATTATATTATTATTATTAGAGTGAAACTAGGAATCGTAATCACAGAAGAGAAATTACGTGAGTAGCGTTTAAAGTGGTTTGAATATGTAAAACGTAGACCGCTAGATGCTCCTCCTGTTAAAAAATTAGAAAGTATAAAGATGGAGGAGAAGAAACGAGAAAGGGGTAGATCTAGACTTACTTGGAAACGACTCATTAAGAATGATTTGGACGTGTTGCAGATGTTGGAAGATATGACAAAAAACTGAAAGGGATGGAAAAGAAGAATTCATGTGGTCGAAAAAATCATTTTAAATTTAATAAAAAAATCAAAATATTCACTATAAAATTGTTAAAAAAAACTCAGAAAATTAATATAGTGGGAATAGATAAATAATATTTTAAAATTTGGTATTTATTATGAAGCTTGATGGTTTTTTCATTTTTTTTTGTATTTAAGATTTGTTATTATGCGGAAATCAATATCATTATTGGAAAAATTATGATTTTCTCAGAATATTTGTTGAATTATACACTGTGTAAATGCCTAAATTTTGATACAATTTGAACTTAAATTTTAACTCTTGTGATTATGTAATCCTAGGGGTATCAATCAGAACAGCCCGGCCCGACCCAACCTGAGCCCGCACTCGGTCCGGATGTTTCGGGCTCGGGCCAGCCCGATTTTTTTCGGGCCTATATAATTAAGCCCGAAATCCGGCCCTATGCATTCCGAACTCGGGTCGGGTCGGGGTGGGTCGGGCCGGCCCGCAGACCTTCTTTTGTAAATGTTATTTTTTTTTCTTTTTTTCTTTTTTTTAAAAAATTTTCGGACTTTCGGGTTGGTCCGAAGTCCGATTTGAGCCCGGTCCGAAAGCCCATTTTTTTTCGAACCAAGAAACTTCGGTCCGAAACCTGCTAATTTTCGGACTGAGTCGGGTCGGGCTTCGGACCTCGGGTCCAAATTGATACCCCTATGTAATCCTTATAATTCGTTTGACTCATAAAAATGGTTTTGTTTTTAAATTTTTGTTGAATGATGTACTATATAAATATAAAATATTTGTTATTGAATAATGTATTTATGATTTTTCTTATCTATCATCATCATCATATATATAAAACTACAGTTAGTTTAATCCGGGGAGTTAGTTTAATCCGGGGATGACACGTGTCTCTACAGATTTTTTTTAAAAAAAAACTGTTCTCGATCGAATCACTTTCAAGTCCATTGAGTAATCATTCTTCAATTAAATGAAAGAGAGAATTATGAGATTAATAAACAGATTCATGCATTAACTACAAAACCCGAGGAGTCAAACCAAAGGAGAGGATGAATCTTTTAATTAAAAAAAGGTTGTTCAATGTGTTTCGATAATTTCTTTTGGGTATTATCATACCTTATAATAGCTTTTCCCTCCTGGATTTAAAGTTGGTTCCATTTTTTCTCTTCCCTTTCACAGCCTGGGATTGTTCAGCCTGGGTACGTACTTACGAATTATTCCTTCTGAATAACAATCTTAATCATGAGAAATGGTAATTCTATCCGTTCCATTGTTTGTTGATCTACGTCGAAACAACCATCGATTTCGCATTTTGTCTTGATTTTTCCATACCGTTCTCATCTTTGTACAACGGCTTCTGCAAATTGGTTGGTGTTAACGATGATTTTTCGCGTTTTTGTTTTGGATTCAGGTGAAAGAGGAAGGCCCATTAAGATGATGAAATTCGACAGCAAGGTTCGTCTTCGTCTTCTTAACGCAATTTTGTTTTGGGTTCTACAGATTCCGTGGATTGGTTTTGCTCTTATCAACTTATTGTATTCTTGGGTGAATTTCAGGATGATAAAAAAGATGATGAACTCGGAAAATGGGGATTATTACTTTGGTGATGACGCCGATGAAGATTGTCGAGATGGTATTTCGATTATTTTTTGTTCCAGAAATAGTTTTCTTTTCTGTTATATACACATGAATCATACATATCGAAAACAAGAATGAATAGAAAATGTAATGGATTCAAGGTGATGGAGAGGAGAAGAAGATGGATTTTAGCAAACTAGAACCGTAGCCTGATCATGCAAACATGCAAACAGGCCCTTCAGAGCTGTGAAGACGGAGGATGTTACCGATGGCAAGCGCAGAAGAAACCCAGACCGCATTAATTCGCCGACAAGATCTGGCGATGAGATCGTTCAGGAAAATGTTGTGCTCCGAGCGAGAGAGAGAGAGAGAGAGAGAGACACAGAGAGAGAGAGAGAGAGTAATGCCTTTGCACCTGACTCGCTGAATCAATGAGATCCAATGAGACGCATTTGTGTCGGTCATTCGAAGGAACCCAAAATTATGTATTTCTAAATTTGACCCTTAACTATTGGAAATAACAAAACAACCCCATATTAAATGACCGTTCATGGAATTTAACACATTCGTGATCGGGACACTTTCCGCTACAGCCCAGAAAGGCCCAATAAGCTATTCGCAAAATTAGAAACTTCTAATTATTGTAAAAAGAAAAAGTTCCCTAAAAATTTATAGTTTTATTTTTTAACATCAGCCCTAAAAATAACATCGTTTTGCTAAAGTTTTATAAAAATCTTTTTCAGAGTTTGAAAAATAAATATTACTCCAAAATTTCGATGACAATTATAACATTTCAAACGCATTATCATCCTTTCGAAGATAACGATGAATTAATAGTTAATGTTAACGATGAAATTAATCCGGCTGTTTTCTTTCTAATTAGGTATAATGGAGTCCGTGGACATTACTAAAAAGTACACTTTTATATTGAAAATCGCGGCGAACTAAAAATATATACAAATCATAAAAGTATTATTATTATTATTATTAGATTTTGTTTTTTAAATTTATAATTTATTCTTAAATTAAAATGATAAATTTTTCAAATGTCAAGCTACCGGGGTTATTACATTTTTTCGAATAAAGATTTTGAATAGTTTCTATACTTATAGTTTTGTGGATTATAATATAAAAACACAGATTAAAATGTGTAACATTGGAAGAATATTTTTAAAAATTTTATGATTCGATAAAATATGATATTGAAGCAGAACGGCTTCCAAAACCTGCTCCCGTGCAGGATAAGGTGTCATGTTTTTCACCTATTTGAATTTGTGGCCTAAGGCCCTCAGGGGTTTTATGATGTTGTTGAGTTCTACAAATATGAGGATCATGGGTACATCATAGCTAGAGATTTGTATAGTGAAGACTCTTGGAGCATTTGACTGTTTTACAACAACTTTTGTATCGTCTCATTGGTGCAAGGTATTTCTGTGATTGTCATATCCTTTGTTTTTTCAATTTGAATGAACTGCTAACCTCAATCGTATCATACCATATACACTTGCTTTGGTCCGTGTAATCAAGCAAAGGACTAATGAATTAGCACTTAACACTTGGATCCATGTATTTTTATTTTGCAGATTGAGCATGTTCTTCAAGAAAAACAAATATGTATATAAATATGTGTAGATTTAAATTCCTATATATTTTTGCTTCCCTTGACACCTAAAACATTAACGGATTTCCCTTATCATGTAAAGATCATTACTCACTGGCGTCGGAGAATGTGAACCTCCTCACTTGTAGAGCTTGAGATACTCGGGTTTTCTCTCACATTGAAACACATCACAAACACGGATATTATGTTCTATGATTTGTTTTTCTTTCCAAGTGTTTGATCCCTAAATGAGTTATAAAGAATTAGAATCAAGAAAAGTTATGTTATAGGTATATAATTCTCATATTCAAAACATCATAAAATATATTTCTTTTTTAAATAATAAAATCCATTATTTATCTATACAATTCTCATATTTCAAAACAGTACATATAAATGGTATCGAATAAATAGTTTCATTGGCCGCTTTCCATTATATGTACTCCCATTATGTGTACTCCGCAATTAAATTGATTGCGGGTGGACTTGATAAAAAAAAAAAAAGTAAAAGCACAACTAAATACATAAAATATTGTAGAAACAAATAGATAAAATAACTAAATATAAATATACCATTATAGTGATATATACATATATATATACTCTTTTTTTATATACACATCACATGCATACCAAGAGTCGTGCATGCCAAATGTTATATTTTGTTTCGAATTAAATTATATACAATGCATTTTTTTAAAAACCAAATTAGAGATTCTTTTTTTGAATAAATGAAAAAAAACTCTGTTATTGTATTTACTGATTACGTACAATATATCTAAAGGTCTATGTATATATGTATACATACTGCCAAGAGCCTAAAAATGGCATATATGGGAATGATATGAAATCTCTTATATATATATAGGATTGTAATGTCATTAATAAATTTTTTTAGAATTCTTCGGATAAAATGGTCGAACTTACACAATAATATTTGTCCACAAAGCAACCATAAGTAGTATATAAAAGCCATAAAATTAAAATTATTCTAAAAACAAAATTGTTTAAGAACCACCTATATGACACGTATTATATTACAATGGATGCAAACTTAGAAATTAAGTAATTAAATTTATCTTTTTTGCATATATCTATATATTGGAAAACAAGTAAATAGCAAAAATTAATTTCATTTTATGGTTTTTCGTAAAAGGATTCAATGTTGAATCGTCATGTTCAATTGTGGAAAAAATCATCATTATTATTATTATTATTATTATTATTATTTTCGATAGAAATCTGAGTTGTAGTCACGAGTTGTGAAAGAACAAGGGCAACAAATGGTAGGTTAAGGATGAGTTTAAATTCACAGGCATGATATTATATATTTTGGCTTATTGTTATATCAAATTCGTGAAATCTTTTTTTTTTATAACCAGAAAGTTCATCAGAATTCGTTAAATCTTATATTGAGATATAATATTATTTATAAAAAAAAGAGATATAGTATTATGCATACATTTGTATTTATATATTTCTAAGTATCTAGATTTAAAGGCTTTTATGTTAAAATTTACAAAAAAATTGTTTCTATACAGATAATCGAATATAAAACTTTTCATAATTCTCATAAAATATTTGAAAATTGATTTCCATGAATATTTGCATACCCTAAAATTCTAAAGATGAAATCTTTTTCGGACTTTGGTTGGGACAAGAAAAAAAAAAAAAAGAAGACCTTTTTGGTCAATGGAATTGTATCATCTTTGAAAAAATGGTAAAATCCCTAAAAAAAACTCTAACTTACCAAATTCTATATAAATAAACTTTCAACTTGCAAATGTATCATTTTATCCTGAAACTTATAACATATATCTCAACAAAACCTCTAACTTGCAATTTAATGGTCAATTAGACCGTTGACCCGTTTGATCAAATTTTTAGGTAACTGGAAATCCACGTTTGTCCGGAATGTTGATGTCAGCATGTCTATGTCAGATTTTTTAAATTTATTTTCGCCACATCAGCATGTTTGGTTTCGAAATTTAAACCGATTTGAGAAGAAAAAAATCCGGTTTTCAATTTACTAAACCGAATAAAAAATTCTAAAATTTGAAAGAGAAAAAATCGAAACCCTAATTTCATAAATCTGAAAAAACGCCACTTTCTCTCTCTATATCTATACATGTATCTATATTCCTTTTACACGGTTTAATTATGTATTATTATCGTTGAAAAAATATTATAATTATGGAAAAATGTTTTGCTTCTTTAATTGATTCCAAAAAATCTTTTTTGTAAATGTATGTTAGGTGTCTATAAGCTTTCATTTTGAAATAGAGATTTATCGGCTCAGCCTTAAAATGTATATTTTAAATGAAAGATCAGTCGGATCAATTTGTATGAGACGATAATAGATTTGTCACGGGTCATAAAAAATAAGATTAAACAAATTGAGATGATAACTAAATTTATATTGTTATTTAAAATTATATTTTTAAACTTTCAATAGTTATATTTTTTTTAGACATCACTTGATTTTCAAAAAAATTTATAGTCATAAAATTTAATAAAATATTACTCCGATATACAACGGTTCAATATTATACATCGAAAAATTTAGTTATCATCTCTCCACCTCGATATTTCTATAAAAATAAAATATATTATATTTAAAATTAAAATTAATAATAAAATTATTTAAAATCAATATATATTTTTATTCTGCGCGATTCGCGCGGGTTAATACCTAGTATCTATAAAACTACAGTTCAGTTGTTGAGGGTGTGACACGTGTCTCTACACATTAAAAATATCAAAGATTTTTTCTGTCATTCAAATTAAATTTAAATCTAATCATTAATACATTAATCACAAGAGTAGAGCTTCAATCGGATGACACATTCGGATGTTTCTAATCAATTAGGTAATAAATTTTTAATTAAAACATGAGGATACAGATTCGTTTAATCCTCACTCATAATTATTTGTTCAATTCTCCAAATCTTGAGTGAATATCATTTAGTATTTTTTAGATGTATAGAATTAATCCTGAAATTGCTTATAAATTGGTGCCTTTAAATCTTAAACAGATCCATTCCCTTAAAATCTAAGAAGCTTGAGGTACGTTTCTCTTTATTTCTCCGAAATCAAGCCTCTAATTGTTTGTTCTAGATTTGGGGTGGACACAAATGTGCCAATTACAACGGAGACGGCGAAATGGCAAACGTCTTTAATCTGGACGACGAAATTATCGAGAGAAGGACACAGCGAAAGGGGACAGTCGAGGTCGGGATGATGAAAAATACGACATTTTCTTGGTTTTGACTCTATGGTTATTTGGTGAAGCTTCTCGATTCATCATGGGTTCTTTGTTGAGAAGAAAGTTCCATTTTTTTTCCAGAATTGATAGAGGTAATCGCATTTTTTCTGGATTTCCAATTTGATTTTCAACAACAGGATTTTATTCCGATCATAGTGATTTTACATGTTTATGATTTCACACATGCTGGATTGTCTTTTTTGTCGATTTCAGGTGCAGGACTTGCCGGAATAGTTCTGCTTGAGAAGGAGGAGAAAGAGATGGGGGACGTGGATATGTATGCTTAACCGGGAAGCGAAAAGATGTGACATTTCTCTATGCATTCAAGGTTTGGCTTTATCGCTTTCAAGGACAAAATTTTCCACTTGTAGGTGAAGGTCAAGGGAAAAATCTATGGCTATTGTCTCTCGAGACGGTCGTTCTCGCGCGCGCGCACACACACATATATATATATATATATTTAAACTAGATTTTAAATATAAATTCAAATACAAACACAATCCTAAAAAATACAAATAAATGAGAATTCACATATAGCACAAGTATTCTTTAAATCTTTCATATTTAAAACGTCGTATATCGCATGTCGTATATTCTTACAGAAACAAGAACCTAATGGAATGTTAATAAGTTTAGACATGTTTCTATTAGATAAAAATGTATATCTTCTTATTTTGTTACTTAATAAATTTTCATTTGATACACATTTTTCAAATCAACTGTACATCATTTTAAAAAAAAAATTAAATATAACTTGATTATTATATACTAATGGAACAAATTCATATGTGACATGTGATATGTATAGGTCGATACATATATTTAATATCGGAAACATGCGAGTAAAACGAAGGTTATAATAGAGAAAAATCGTATAAGAGAGTGTAAAATCTGATTAACGAAAAAAACGATCGGGTTTTACTGAAAACTTTTTATATAGGATACATATATTATAAAACCCAAGAATTTTCATTAGATACATTATTTATTAAGTGAACTTGAAAAAATCAAATACAAAAGTTTAATAAAAGAATATAATTTAATCATTTTGATATTCGATCGCAAATTTGAAAAAATATGAAAGTTTGGGTGGAAAAATAGATACAGAGAATCGATTAGTGATACCAGTTGAAACCTTTACTTTTGATCTATTTATCATTAATATTTGTTTACTTTACCGGAATCATAAACAAGAAGTCTAATCATAATTTATATTATAGTCATTATTTTTGTATAGAAGATTTGAGTACTCATCTTTATTCGACTAAATTAATATATTCGATTTGATAGTAAATTAATATACTCAATCAAAAGAAACAGATTTATAAAAATAATTCACCTTTCCAAATAAAATTATTTTTAAAATTGTTTCTTTCTCTAATGTAATATCAATAATATAGTTTTTACTGTTATTTATTATTTGGAGTATCAACATCATTTTTTTTACAAAAAATATAAAATTATAAATAAATATTATAATATTAATATAAAAAATATCAATTAAAAAATAACAAATAAATTTATAAATTCTACTATGACTATTAACGTTTTGCTTTTTGACAAATATCGTTAAGATATGATAAATAATTTTTTTACTGACATTTGCGTTAACTCTTATAAATTTGAAATAGGTCTAACGAAAATCATAGAAACTATTAAGGTTTTCATGGAATGTAATGCGAAATATCAATTTGGTTGGGTAAGGATCCCCTAGGTATCTCTAATGTTTTATTTTGAAAAAATTCCAGAGATTTATCAAATCGGGTTATGATATATGATCATTTATTTACAACTACAACTATTATGAATAATGTATTGGTTGATGATAGATCTTTCACGTATAAAAAAATTAAAAAATAAATTTAATAAGATACAAATTGAGCTAAATGAAAGACTCAATAAATGAGTCTCTAACTCTTATTTATATGAATTAAAAATTAATTAATTTTATACGGGTTGTTAAATCAATATTATTGTAATAAAATATACATAGAATAAAAATATGATATAATTTTTAAGAATAAAAGAGATCAAATCTTAGTTCGTAAAATCAATAATATAACGACTTAAATTGTAAAAATATAAATAAAAAAGTCACATGATTAGTATTGTATTTTATTAGTTTAATTTAAATAGATAGCTATAAAATTTTAATACTGATGAGATTATAAAGATTTTATATTGTACCAATTTTTATTGTGAAATATTTATTAATCTAAATATATAATTATGGGATTTCTAATATTAACTAAATTTCTTTTATTGTTTAAAACTATATTTACTAGATTATGGTTGACCATATTTTTCAAATACCCATAGATTAACCAAAAGTTGAACTCTATCGTTGAATCGTAAAATTTTTAAAAATATTATTATGATGTTCCACATTCGAACTATTAATTCTATAATATAACCGACGAAAATATAAACATGGAAATTATTCATAACTTTATTTCGAAAAAATATAAGATTATCCTATGTTACACTTAAAAACTTCTCATTTACAAATATAATTATAAAATAAAAAGTAAAATATATTGTATTTGATTATAAAATAAAAACTATTTTTTTAAAAAAATTAAACGTAATTTTAGTCCGCGCGATGCGCGCGGGTTAATACCTAGTATATATATAAAAAGTACAGTGGATTCATATGGGAGTGACACGTATCACATCTTTTTGCATTAAATGTATTTTAATATAGTTCTTTATTTAATGATTTAATGTAGAGAAATTTCCCGAACATAATTCATTCTCACTATTAAATAAGAGACCAACAAAGTTATTATGTGAATGCTAAGTGAACTAAGAATAATTTGTTTATAGATTTTTTAAAATAACTAGTTAAGTACCCACGCGATGCGCGAACTATTATTTTTGTTATTATTAATGTAAAATGTTTATCTTTTCATTAAAACAAATTATTGATAAGAATATAGTAAAAATTATATTATTAAATCATTATATATATATATATATATCATTTGACGAATCTGATCGATTTTGGTGTTAGTTTGTCAAAACTATTAAGTCATTGTATAAATGTATTTAAAATTTATTTTTATCAAATTTATAAATGGTATCATCAATCTTTTTAATAGAATTACTTTATGTTAAATAATATAAAACTTATTATCTGTTCATTTTTATCGGTCAGATAGAATCTTGAAAATACTCTTTTTTATGAATATTTATTTATATAAAAATATCTCACTTGTTTATATTTTTTTCGTATAAATTTTTTCATCCACAACGTTTTTCTATAATATATTTAATTTATTAAATAATAACGTTATTTGTTATACAATATGATATAATAATGGTCCAAATATTTAGTTTTGGCTTTTCAATTTGACATTGTTCGATTGTTAAATTTTCCTTTGTAAAATTTACGTTTTGCATACTATTTTACAATTTGAGTATGTTGTATAATTTTTTTACATAAAATATTGTTCAAAATTTTCATATAAAAATATTAACTATTTTATTTTTAAATTTAGTTTGAATGGTTCAAATATTTTATGTTGTATAATATGTATATAGACATATATCATGCATACATATATATGTACCATGGATATATATATATATTTTATTTGTTACTTCAATATATATATTTATTTATTTTTTGAATTCGTTATGAAGAGTTGTTTTTGTTTATCGTATAAAATATGTTTAAATTTTAACATTTCAGCTAGAGAGTTTTTCGTCTTATGAGTGGTACATGTGAATTTGAGCCAAGGCTGTTTGTCCGAGTATATTATACGAAGTATGGTTATAGTTTATATTATTTGTTTTTTGATAAAGTAGTTTATATTATTTTATATGAACAAAAAATTAATATTTAATTTGAAAGTTTTGATATAGTTAAATATTTTATAATAATTATCCATCTTATATAATGAAATTTAAATATTTTATTATTATATATAATATGTAAATTAATTACATGCCTCGTCATGTAATCAAAGCTAAATTATTATATAATGTTATATATTTTGAATATTAATCCAGGTATAAAAGTTCTATAATTTTGATATTAAAATTATGTATAGATAAACATATACATACACTATAAATCCGGTTAAAATTATCAACCAAATATATGAACCTAATCAACATAATATTCTTGCATGGATCTGATCAACATTATATGTTTGTAAAATAAAAATGATTGAAAATTAAAAACAGATGCGAATAAATCTATAATTAATAGTTCTTTTACTATTTTGTATTTTACTATTCATAATTAAAAGTAATCGCAAGTTACAACTGAGATTTAATACAAATATTAGCCATATTATATATTTTTTTGTGGAAAAATAAAAAGAACAGTTTCTCTAAAGATGTTATGCATATGATTTCGTCATGTGCCGCTCGACTATGTCTCAGACAGAAACGACTTCGGATGAAAGCACATGCCTCTTCCTAGAACAACATCACATCTTCTAAATACTTATTTTAAAAGGTGATCACCCTCTCTATTACCTTTGTTTTTGTTATGCATCGTCATCAACGAAAAATGTGTTTTTTCCGCTCAAAGTGGTCATATTATTCGCCTTCTTTTTTGTTTTCTCTGGAAAGGAAGAAGCTATGTTTCTACTGTGACCAAGAAGTAGATGGTATCACATTTGAGCTCTAGCACATTCAAGTCGACCGTCGTTTAAAATTATAATTTAATAATTTTGTTTTTCACCTTTTCATATATATATAGATATAATAAAAATATGTTTCCATTCCTAATTAATAAAAATTAATTAAAAAAAAAGAATAAAGAATAAATATGATGATTAGTGATCTCATATATGACATTGAGTCGGCAACTGTTTTTGTTTTTATTTTAAAATTTTTTACTTAGTAAAATATTCTCAAACATTTAAACAAAGATAAATGTAATATGAAGATACAATACTTTCTAATTATTTATTACTATTTAAATAACAAATAAATATCATTTAAAATAACACCGTTTATTAAAAATTATTATATTTTTCTATTTTTTTAGCATCTTATTTTTATATTTTTATTTTGGACTAATGATTTTCATGTATTTTTCATTTAATTCTACCCTAAGTTCTTCACAAACAACCAAAATCTAGCAAATTTCCATATAATATTATTAAATAATAAATTAATAAATAAATAATCAAATAAAAAAATAATAAAACTAATGTTTGTAAATCTACATATATATTTTTTAGTATTTTGTTATATTTTTTTTTGTTGATATTTAATCTTTTTCATGCCGAAAATGGCTTTTTCTTCCACCAATCATACTGATACAAAATATCAGACAAATAAATAAATATATAAAATCTATAAAGTGCATCAGAATATGTGATCTCGACTCTCGACCGACGAGAGTTCACATTAATTAATAATAAATCCACTTTTCTACAAAAGTCCAAAAAAAAAGGGAAAAACGCTTCAACCCTAACAATTGCGTCCAATTTTGACGTCTTCGAATCTTCGTCACAAACGATAATCTTCACCACTTGATCTTATTAATCCTAAACAGAATATTCTCGCTTTCTCTGTTTATATGGATCTGCGAGGACTTCCGGTGGTCGGAAGCCTCCGTACAGGAATACCGAACTCCACCACTTGCACGCCCTGTCCCAAACTACAGTCGGATTTTCAAACTCCGTCTTGACTCGGAACTCACCGTCGGCGTCAGTTCTCCGACCATGGTTCGAGAGATGTTCAAACACCGAGACATCACCTTCACCAACCACGACGTCCCCCTCACGGCACGAGCCGCCAAGTACGGCGGACTCGACATCCTGTGAATGTCGAACAGTCCTGAATCGACATCGTCGAAGGCTTGATGAGATGTTCACTGGCCTTGTTCTCGAAAATCTGTTTCTGGTTTTGTTTGCCTCATGTCTATGCACGTATTGTTTTCCAATAATAATTGTTAACGAATTTTCTTTGGCAACCGTTTTTTATTTTTATCAGTGGGCTAATGAATAGTTTTGGCCACTTTTTATTTTTGTTTCTTTTTACTCTTTCATTTATTTCAATAATAATGATGGTTATTAGTGGGCAAGATTAATAACTTTCATTTTTATAAATTAAAAATAATAATTATTTACCTTACCCACAACATCCACTACCCATAATAAAATTTAAATTACGTTACGATTAAATATATTATTTATTTTTTTATTTACTCCAATTTACTCATTAAGAATATGAGAACATGTACCATGGATATAACAATACGTTTTCTATTTCTTACTTATGTAATAAATATCATTTTTAATTTTATTATTTACAATATTCCATTTACATTTTGTTTATATCAATTAACTAAATATGTTTATATATACATATGATTTTGTTATTTTTTTATTAAGATAGAACCATCAAAATTAATAAATAAAATTTAAATATTAATCTATTAAGAAATAAAAATCTTAATGTTATTTATGTGTAAAAATTAATAGGTAGTATAATTAATTTGTATGTAATTAATGAATTTTTAAATAATAAATAAAAATTAATATTTTCAAGTCTATATATTATATTAATAAATGATCAATTCGGTAGATGTATCTTTGTCTATATCACGTATATGTTTGATAACAACAAACAGTTTGTCACGTGAATATTTTCAGACACATTGCCATTTCATGTCCTACGGTGATTTTTTTTCAATTATAAATATTATGTTATATGTACTATTTCACAATTTTAATATGTAATATAGTTTTTGACATCAGTTAGTTGTAATATTATATATATATATATAATATACATTTTATTGTACATATGATTTGAAATAAATAATAAAAAATAAATAATCAAACACAAAAGCAAATAATATAACCATTAAATAAATATATACATATCTATATATACATACATAGTTTAGTGTAATCAATATAATATTAATGCATATTAAATGTAAAAATAATGGAAAATATGAATAATTTATATTTTTTTTAAACCATAAATTGTTTAGAATAAAAAGTTAGTAATATAATATTATATATTTTGAAATTTGTCTCAAGTAACATACACCAATTTAAGTCTGTCTATTTGTATGTAAAGATACATACTTTCCATGGAAAAAACAATCGTGTTGTGAATAGTCAAAGTTGATATACATATAGAGGTCCATATATAAATAACCGTGCTGAGTTTTTTTTTATTGACATAAATTAATATGTATAAATATACAAGTATATATAGATATCTATGTACATGCGCAAATATACATATATATATGTATATATATACATAGATTTTATATTTCTTATTTTAATATATGTTTTTTATTTATTATTTATAAAATAAAGACTAAAAATAATAAATTATTAATCAAATATAAAAAAGAATAAACAATATATATACATATATATGCACATATTTTTACGTACGTATATATATACATACACATACAGTGTTTTCTTCATACGAATTTATGTAAACCATTATGTTTATATTTACAAATGTACATAATTCTAATATACAAATTAAATTAAAATCAATAGGATGAGAAGGCCTCACCTTTTTTTTTTTTGAAGTTAACTTTATAAATATACATAATTGTAATATAAAACAAATTATATTTTTTTGGTGAAATTTTTTTCAAAAGATTATCATTTTAATATGCAAAAGTATGGGCAAAATGGATTTTTATAATATAAAAATGAAACCAATCATCATATCGGTCAAGCAAATGTATTAGCATTTTAATATCTAATTTAACTTTTGAATGCGAGAAAATGTTGAGGAAGTCGGTGTTAAGCGAATCCATTCCCGTAAGCTTTGCCTGCTACATGGTAAACCCAAACCACATTTAGAAGAAGGGAAGTTTCGGAGCCAATGGGCAACCGGCAAGCATTCTTCTCTCCCTCTCATTTATTTCCATTTCTTTCCAATGGCTGACCTCATGTCACATCCAGCATAGCTCTTTGATTTCTTCAGCTGTCAAACTATGGCTGCAGCCCGTGAAAACAAACATATTTTGTTGGGTAATATACATAAAGATTCTTTTTCACCAAATCGGTAGAGACATAATGGCGGTGACTTGCCTTAAATGGAGGGCGGGATATGGACCTCCATTCTGCATCATCCTCGAAACTAATGCGTTCCCCAATTTCTCTATCGCTGATTATCTTAAGACCTTATAGTTTACACGGCAACGTAGCTTTTGCTTGGAAAGGGGCAGCTCATTGTTGGCGAGATCCGGTTGTTGTTGTAACGTTGACTATCTCGTCTAGTTCGGACTGAAAAGAGACGACATTGATATCCTGAGAATCACCTTCATCGAATCACATTTTAGAATAATCAGTCCAAAAAAAAATACAGAAAAAGATCGGACTTCTTTTTGAGAAACAGAGATTTTGATGGGAGAAAAAAAGGTTGAGAGACATTGCTTTATAACCACATGTTTTATTTTCATGAGTTTATGCTGCTTTATATATAAAGTTACAGGGAAGAAGAAGCAAATCATCTGGAAATATCAGTTACATATTAGTTAAATGGGGTCTAAATGAGCTAACGAATAAGACGTTACAAGTCCTGGAGGTTTTTTAAAAGAATAAGACGTTACATATTAATAATAATTAATTAAAATAAAAAGGAATAATAAATATGTTTGGTGGCTCTATGTCATGGCTACGTACCTTTTTTTGTTTTTTAAACTTTTTACTGTACTAAATATCATGTATTTATTCATTTTTTCCAAAATAGCTTTACAATGATAATTTCTTTCTTATGTAATAGAAATGGAAATTTTTAATCATAATAATAATCTACCAGTATTTTTTTTATTTCATTACCTCAAGTTTTGTATGTAATATTTTATGTTGTTACGATTATTAACAAAAAAACATCAAGGAATAATAATTATCATTTTTAAAGGATTGTATGCAATATTTTATTTTGTTAAACAGTAAGGAATAATATTTTTTTTGTATTATATGCATAACGTAATTTTTTATAAAATATAATTTTTACCTGTAATAGTTAGTGTTAGAGATATTTTTATGTAAAAATATGAAAATTTATCTATTCTTTAACTATAATAGTATTGTTATTGATATCTATTTTTTCATATGCAAAACAAAAATGAGTGATAATTAACAAAAATTAATAGTAGATCAATCAATTTATATATAGTAAATGAGTTTTACAATGAAAATAGATTAAAACAAATGACACATAGATAATGACATGGAGATGAGGTGGCTTCACCACAATCCTTTAAACTCCTTTATTAATATATATATAAAACAAATGCCACATAGATAATGATATGGAGATGAGGTGGCTTCACCACAATCCTTTAAACTCCTTTATTAATATATATATAGATTTGTTTCTTATTTAATGATTTATATTTTTAATGTATATTAGTCATCATAAAAAAATATTTGAATATCATTGGTGGAATCATCAGATATAAATTATGTTATATAATTGAATAACAAATTGGATATTGTGTATCAAAATAAAATTTTCCGAATTATATTGGCATGAAATATTTATATTAATATTATACCACATACTCAAATAAAATATTATATTAATCACATAAATAATAATAAATAATTGGGATATTACAAACAATATAAATACATATCAAATAAATAAAATTTCAACGAGATGAAATTTTTGCACGTGAAATGAAATCACATTCGAAGTTTTTTATGGTACATATATTACCTGTCATTGTTATTTTAAAACTAATTTTATTTGTTATTATTTATGTGATTAACATAATATTTTTAATGTATTTTATTATGTAGTGAAACATAATTAGTTTTAAAATTATTTTGAACCAAAATGTATTTAATTATAAATTTAACGATATGAAATCATTAATTATAAGTATTAATATAAAATTTTAAATTGAGTTTCTCAATGTAGTTATGGAGATTGATTCAGGTATTCAATGCAATATATTAACCACAAATTCCGAGAAGTCAAACTAAAGGACATGATGAATTAATGGAGTTTATTCAATGTATTTAGATAAATTTTTTTCGGTCTAATATCATGTTCTATATATAATAGCTTTTGCCTTTTGGGTTTCAACTTTCAACAAAAACCTGGTTTGATATTTTCTCTTCCCTTACACAGTCTGGGATTGTTTAGGTTTGAGGAATGGCTTGCGTGTTTCACGATTTAAAAAAAAAATAATGTTGTTCAATTTTGCAACTTTGAGGGTTACGAGTGCAACAAAACCAAGGAGTTTGGATAGTGAAGAATTTTGGAGAAGTTGTCTGCTTACTGCAGTTTTTGTATCGTGTTATTAGTTGCAAGGTATTTCTTCGATTGTCATATCTCATATTCTTCCAAGTCCGCCTCAGATTACATTTGTGGTTATCTTTATTTAGCGATGTGTTACGTCGGTATTTGCTAATATATGAATTGCTCCTACCGCTTTGATTTTTCGATCTAAAGATGTTGCTAACCTCAATCGTCTCAAACGTATCATCAAATATGTATTTGCTTTGGTAGGTCATAACCAAATGAAAGATTAATGAATTAGCATTTCTACAGTTTGATCCAGTACTTGGTACTTTATTCTGCATATTGAGCATGTTCTTAAAAAAACAAAGATGTATATAACTGTGTAGATTTAAATTCTTTGATGTTTCTGTTTTTGAGTTATCATGTAAAGATTGTGATTAATTAGAGTTGGAGAATGTCAACCTCCCTACTTATAGAGTTTATGAAACTCGGTTTTTTTCATCTTGCAACACAGTAAACTAGGTTAAAATAATTAAATATAAATATGAAAGTTATAATAATTAAATATAAATAATCATAAACTCGGTTTTTACCCAGACACATGTTCGGTATGTAAAAACAAATGTTAAAATAATTAAATATAAATATACCGTTATAATGATATATTTACACATCACATGCATAACAAGAGTCATACATGCCCAGGGTTCTAATGCTATATATTATGCATTTTTTCTAAACAGATTACAAATTTAAGAATTTTCGGGTAAGCAAATTTTTGGATTTAACTAATTTATTAGAAATATACATACATAATTATCTTATATATATATAAAAGTACAGTGATGTATAAGAGGATGACACGTGTCCTCCTTAAAAATATGAAAAATCTCTTTATACATTAAATATTCTTTATCTCCAATTCGTATAATTTTCATTAAATACAATGAGTAAAATCACAATAAAAAATTAGATAACGATTGTTCATCTCCTCAATTATTTCTTTAATTTCCCTAATTTTTACTATTCTATCTATATTATAATTACTGAAATAATGGTCAAATAATATATCGGTTTTTAATTAAACATATCAGATATTGTTTTTGGTAATATAAAGTTTAGTAAAATATGAAATATGTAATCAGGTTTGGTTTATAGTTATTGAAATAATGTGAAAGTAATATATGTGATTCGAGTGCATTAGAGATTAAATATGTCAGATATAGTTCTACTACTCTATTCACAATGAATTGTTTAAATTATATTTATTTTACTATTATTTTATATTCAACATATTAAATTTTTATACTCTCTCTAACTCTCTCTTTATATAATTTTCATATACTATTGAGTCATAAACTAAATTAATACAAAAACACGGTAAATTAATTTATAAGAATAATTGTTCATATATTCGATGGTGGATCTATAATTTTTGAAAAAATAAATGTAGTAGTCAACTCATTACAATGCAAAGCATTAAAATCAAGGATAATCTCCAAAAAAACATTGAACTCTGCCGGTATCTATATTTTTTTAAATTCTTCCTATTTTAATAATTAAGGTCAATATTTTTTGAATAAATAAAACACTTAAATTGATAATAACTAAATACATTTCGAACCATAGAATTTTTAATAATAATAATATTTTAAAATGTTAAGATAACGGGGTATTATATTTTTTCAAAGAAAGATTTTGAATAGTTTCTATATTTATAATTTTGTGGATTATAATATAGAATTGCATATTAAAATGTGTAACATTGGAAAATATTTTTAGAAATTTTGTGGTTTGAAAAAATATTTTCAATTTTGATAAAAATATGAGTACAACTTAAATTGATAATAACAATTCTTCCTATTGTTTAACTCATAATTTTTTGAATAAATAAAACACTTAAATTGATAATAACTAAATACATTTCGAAAAAAGATTATTTACATTAATTAAAAAATTTGAATTATAAATTCAAAAACAAAATAAACTATATTTAAATTTTGAAAATAAATAATAAAATTATTTAAAATTATATATGTATTTTTAAACCGCGCGTTGCACGCGGGTTATTACCTAGTTATAGTAGAAAAACGGAAAAATGAGAGATCCAAACAAAATCGGTTTTTTATCCAAATAAAATTAAGAAAAAACTCATTCTTCAGCAAAAACATCAATGCAGACTATGCCACCGACTATGCCAACTTCAAAGAGAAGAAAGACGAACAATATTTTATGTCTAGATTTGTATTGATAAAAAAAATAAATATTATTGTATAATAATTTGTTTCTATGACTAAATTGAATTATATAATTTGTTCACATACTTTGATATACATGTGATTCAGATTACTAATAAAGTATATACACTCACATGATTATCCTTGTGATCCATGGGAATTTTATGTGATCCATATACCCATTGATAATTTTATACTATGTGATTCATGTGACCTATATAACCCGTGATCTGATGGTCAAAGGAAAAATGGATCAAACTCCGATTTTAAAACTTTGGTATAGCTTATATGACGTTAGATATTAAACATAACGTCTATAAATGAATTCCATGACATTATTAATTATTTGTACTAAAATAAATCCAAATTGGTCCAAAGTATTCTTAAAACATTATTATCAGTTATGAAATTCATTTTGATGAATACTTTTGAACCTAAAAAATTTGAATGAAACTTATTTTAAAGTTATAATAATTCATGTTACACTAGATGATTGATAGTTGTAAAAATATTAAAAGTGATTAATTCAATAAATTCGACCATTGTGATCTATGTGATCCATGTGACCGAAACATAGTTTTCAAGAAACATGTGAGGTCCACTTGATGAACTTTATTTTTTAAATAAAGAGATATACGGAGTTCATTTGTATTTTTTTTCCAGAATGTGGTTCCCTGGATTAGAATAATTTTTTTTCTCCATCACAACTAACCAAAATATATTGGGAAAATTTGCATAAATGTACAAAAAAAAACGTTTTTGCATTCTATACTTCTACTATTGTAATCTTTATATTCTATACTTTACATGGACAACTAAAATAAAAACACAATTCTAAAAATTCACGGGAATTTAAAACTTTTTTTTTCAGAGTTAGCGGAAGGAAAACATTCATACATACATATATGATACATTATTTCTGGAAATAATTATACATAGTCGAGTGGTAGTATAACATTATTACAAACCGTAACAGTCTACCACCGATATAACACAAAACCGTTTTCCCGAATATAACTGTATCATATAAATAATTATACATGATCAGTGGACGGGTCATCTAGGTCTCCGATGTATGCTCCGCGGCTACTACTACTCACGACCTGAAACGTTGCGTAACAACGTCCTAAGCTAATTGCTTAGAGAGTGAACTCGGGCGTAACCCCGGAGTTCTATTCTCATGGAATCAGGGAAAGCAATACATAGAATTATATACTAATACTCTAATAAATAGGAATTGAAACATGGAATCACGATAATCATGTCAGTAATCACAATCGAGTCCGTACGATAAGTCGCATGACAGAGTCTGTCAAATCATCTCTACGCGCACCATGCATAGGTAGTATACTCCCCATGTGCATAGCACAACCATCTCTCTCTTCGGAATCCATCTACTCCGCAATCCCCCGGATCCGGGATAAATATATTTTTTTCTCCATCCGAACACATCACCCCACCCTAGCATCGATGTCACTCTCGATACTAGCCGTGTCACCTCGCTCCGGTATTGATGTCACCTCTCAATACCGGAGTTCACTAGACATCGGCTACAACCGATGCCATCGACTATAACGGGAGAGCCAATCGCTGTAACTCCCCTTCACCGATCATCCGCCGCGGAAATACTTGTTAGGTTCGTGCCCGAACCTGGCAGAGTAAGTTCGTACCACCTCCTCGGGAGACTCCAATCTACCCGAATCTCAGGTATGTGTAATGCCTCATCCTCGGGATAATCATATCCCAGAATCCGCTCCGTCTCTAGCGGAAACATTGGCGTGGTTACCAAGAACCATATTTTCCTTGTCATGCAATAGTACCGACTACAATCGGTTATCTATGCAAGTCATTGGGGTGCCCATAACCGTCCTATCGTTCGGACGTTGGTGTGATTATATCATCGCCACATTCACAATCATATCCCATATGGGTGGCGTCTGACCCGGATTGGATGACCCATAGATGGGACGCAATCTCGCAAACATCGTGTATTCAATCACAAATGTCCGATACTACAATAACGCGCTAAACATTAATCTGAACCCTTTCGAATTAACATTAACGTCGTGCCAGCTACCCCAGTCACACGAATTTATATGGTTTATTTACTATACATGCATTTCCGCTTGCGTAGTCTTTTATTTTCATTTATATATTTTCTTTGAGTCTTTCCAGTTAAATTGCCGATATATTGTACCTCCGGTTTGACCTATTTGGTCCCGGTCCACCCGGATAACCAGTTCAGTTCATTCCGTGGTTTTTAGGCTTACCTGTTATCCATTTTTGGGTTCAGACTACGTGGGATCCGGTCTGACCCGTATTTTCGGTTTATTTTTACATTTTTCACTTTTTCACTATATTGAGTCGGGTTGATATTAAGCCCGCCTAGCTTAGTTTTTCACTTTCTCGCCAAATTTATTTTCAGCGTTCCGTTACTCTTTTTTTTTGGGTCGGTCTGGCCTCAGACCACCGGACTGATTTTTCGTCCAGACCGATCGATCTAGGCAAGTTTAGGTCTCGATCTGATTTTTGATACAGACCGATCGGTCCAGCCTCTGGACCGGTTGGTTTAGATATCGTCCTCAACCTCAGAATTTCGAGATTTCTTCTGCAGACCTAGACCAGTCGGTCTAACCCCTAGACCGGTCGGTCTACGTCTCGGATTTCACCAAAATCACACAATCATACCTGATTTGCTATGGGTAATTTACCAAAATTCATAGAATTGCATGTAGAACAAGAATCAAGCAACAATTTCGCACGAATCACACAAAAACTCAAACCCCATGTCAACAGACTTCCGAATTAAACTCGAATTCATTCACATCGGGTTAACCTCATGCGTTGGGTGATGAATGGGAAGCTCGGTGATGCTCCTCTTACTCTGTAGAAACCAATTTAAGGCGTTAATTTCTCGGATTTAGGGTGAAATTTTTCGGATTTGCAGAGAGGGTTGAGTGTTAGAGAGATGATGAAGAATTGAAGGGGGAGAGGGGTTAAGAAGACTCAGATTCAACAATTCTGGGTAGAATTCGGACCCATGGTTGAAAAATCCGGACTTTGGTCGAGGATTTGAAGGGTAAACGTCGTTTTCGGGTAGAAAATCGCGACTTTTCTGTCTGCGCAGCGTCTGGACCGGTAGGTCTAGGTCGCTGTGTTCGTCTGGACTTGCCGATAGTCTAGACCGGTCGGTCTTGACCTCTGGACCGGTCAGTCCAGATAATTTTTTTTTTAAATTTGGGTTGTTACATATAAGTATAGAAAAACACTTGCATGGGTTTCTTGAAAAAACGCTTGCAGGTCAGCAGGTCATCAAGTCAGCGGGACAGCAGGTCATCATATCACCAGGTTAGCAGGTCACCTATTGTATGTTGCAGGTGACCTGCCGTATGTTGCAAGTCCCCTGTGGCATGCTGCATGTCGCAGGTGACCTGCCGCATGTCGCAAGTTCCCTGTGGTCGTATTTGCATTATGTTCGTAGTATAATCACGGTCGTAGTTATCTGGTCGTAGTGAAATCACGGTCGTAGTTATCTAGTCGTAGTGAAATCATGGTCGTAATTATCTGGTCGTAGTTATCTGATTGTAGTGAAATCACGGTCGTAGTTATCTGGTCGTAGGCCGCAGATCGCAGGCTGCAGGTGCGACAGGTACCGTAGGTGACCTGCCGCAAGCCGTAGGTGCCGAAGATGATCTGCCGCGAGCCGCATGTCATCTGCCAAACTGTAGGTCATCTGCTGTGGGTTGTAGGTCATTTACGGCAGAGCGTAGGTCATTTTTCACATACGGCAGGGCATCTTCTACAGTTTTCTTTTACAGACATTTCATCAAACACCTTATGTGCATACAAAAAAATGATCATAATATCACAGAAAAAGTAATCAACCAAAAGAATATTTGAATAGATTAGATAAACTGTAAAATATAGCGAAAATAGAGAAAATATTAGAGAAAACATAATGATAAATCTCAAAACGCATTGATTTGTAAAAGACAGATTATCACATAATCGCGGAGAGATATAGACGAGAATATTTGGTCCAACCAGCAAAAGGATAGAGAGAATAGGTAAATGGACATGGTCGTAGTTACCGTTAATTATCTGGTCGCATTTGCATTATGTTCAACGGTCATAGATATCGTTAATTATCTAGTCGTAATTGCACTATGTTCATAGTATAATCATGGTCGTAGTTATCTAGTCGTAGTGAAATCACGGTCGTATTTATCTGATCGTAGTGAAATCGTGGTCGTAGTGGAATCATGGTCGTAGTTATCTGGTCGTAGTGAAATCATGGTCGCAATTATCTAGTCGTAGTTATCTGGTCATAGTGAAATTACGGTCGTAGTTATCTGGTCGCAGGCCGCAGGTGCGACAGGTGCCGTTGGTGACCTATCACAAGCCGTAAGTGCCAAAGATGACATGTCGTGGGCCGCAGGTCATCTGCCAGACCATAGGTCATCTGTCGTGGACCGTATGTCATTTACTGCAGAGCATAAGTCATTTTTCACAAAGGGCAGGTCATCTTCTACAGTTTTTTTTTTTACAGACATTTTATCAAACACCTTATGTACATACAAAAAAATGATCAGAATATCACATAAAAAGAAATCAACCAGAAGAATATTTGAATAGACTAGATAAACTATAAGAAATAGAGGAGATAGAGAAGATGTTAGATAAACACTTGAAGGGTAGTTTGGGTATTTAGAAAAAAAATATAGTATACAAAAATTGTTTTTTGTGAGATATTTTGCAAATTTTGTTTTTTTGTACATTTTACCAACTGCCCCAAATATATTTTTCCTCCAAATATTTCAACTTAATTTTTCAATCTTTTAAAATTTTAATTTAAAGTTCTTATAATAAATATTATTAATATTTTAGAAATACTTTTGTAGTAATCTGAATTTATGTTAAAAACTATTTATGATTAAATCAAATTCATTATAAACACTTTTTTTTGTCATCAAGTCATCAATATTCTATTAATTTATATATATTCTTTGTATTTCGATCGAAATACTAGTTAGAAATGAACATTTCGAGTTCACTTATGTATTTATCTTATTCAGAATAATTTAATAACACTTTTTATTGAAAAATCTCAAAGCTCTAGCTTTATCTAGAACTTGGTATCAACTTACCAATACCAAATTTCAAACTATAAAAATCAATATTCTTATTAATTTATACATATTGTTTGTAATTCGGTAAAAATATCAGATAGAGATTAACATTTCAAATTTTAATGGGGCAAACCCCTAAAAAACCTCCAACTTGTAAAAATATATACAAATAAACCTTCAACTTCAAAAACTGTCATTCAACCCCCGAACTTGTAACTTGTCACTGAATAAAACCTCGAACTTGCATATTATTGCTCTAATAAACCTTTAACCGGTTTGACCACAATTTTAAACGATCGGAAATCCACGTATTGACGGATTTCTGATGTCATTTTTTAAACTAAAATTGATAACATGTATAAGGTCACATCAGCAATCCGTTAATACGTGGATTTCCGATCGCCTGAAATTGTGGTCAAACCGGTCAAAGGTTTATTAGCGAAATAATGTGCAAGTTCGAGGTTTTATTCAGTGACAAGTTACAAGTTCGGGTATTGAATGATAGTTTTTCAAGTTCAAGGTTTATTTGTATATAATTTTGTAAGTTGGAGGTTTTTTAGGGGTTTTACCCAATTTTAATTATATGTTTATCTTGCTAAGTTCGATAATACGTCATTATATAAAACTTACATCAAACTAGAATTTATGAAAAAATAAAAAGAATGAGAGATATGGTTTTACAATATGAAGTCTTTGAACAAAAATTATTTTTTAAAGATAGAGAGTAAATTGAGAAAGAATACTAAAATGGAGAAAGAAAACAAAAAGATAAAACGGAGAAGAAGAAAGACATATGGAAGATTTTTTTAAATAATATTAAAATATTTTATTATTTTTTCATTTATTTTAGATGCATTAAATGAATGATATTTGAGTCTTTTTAATAGTTTTAATAAGGACAATATGGTTATTCTCCAGACCGTCGGGTCCAGAGATCCCAGTTTTCAAAAAAAATAAATCTTCAGACCGTCGGGTCCAGAGATCCCGGACCGGACGGACCACGACCAGAGAGGAAGGTCCGGAACAGACGGACCAGGCAGTCCAGACCGGACAGACTGGACTGTCGGCAGCGACGAAAGTCGCGATTTTCGTCCGGATTCGACCTGAAAGCGACAGGTGAGCACTCAATCCTGACCAGAAAACCCGACTTTTTGACCATAAGCGTGACTTGGTCCACCCTGGGTCCGGATTCTGCTGAAAACTCGCCTAACCCAAGCCTTAATTAACTCATCCTCCCACTCGCATATTCTTCTCTTTCAAACTCGGAATTCTCTCTCGAATCCGAAGCATTTACGCTCAATTTGGTTCCTACAGAGCAAGAGGAGCATTACCAAGCTTCCTATCTGTCACCCAGAGTACGAGGATAAACCGAGGTGAGTGAATTCGAGTTTAATTCGAAAGTCTATTGACATGGAATTTTGGTTTTTTGAGTGATTCATGCAAAATTGATGTTTGATTCATGCTCCACATGAGATTTTATGAGTTTTAGTATATTACCCATAGTAAATCGTGCATGTTTGTGTGATTTTGGTGAAATCCGAGGAATAGAACGTCCGGTCTTCTAGGTCTGTTGGAGAAAATGCGAAGTCCAGAGGTTGAAGACGAAGTCTAGACCGTCGGGTCTGGACAAGCAGACCGTCGGGTCTAGACCAAAAATCAGATAGAGACCTAAACTTGCCTAGACCGATCGGTCTGAACGAAAATCAGCCCGAAAAAAAGAAAACAAAGAGTAACGGGACACTGAAGTTTCACCAGGTGAGAAAGTGAAAAACTAGACTAATCGGACCTATTATTACCCCGACTCAATATAGTGAAAAAGTGAAAAATGAAAAATGAACCGAAAATACGGGTCAGACCAGACCCCTCGTAGTCTAAACCCAAAAATGGATAACAGGTAAGCCTAAAAACCACAGAATGAACCGAACTGGTTATCCGGGCGGACTGGGACCAGATAGGTCAAACCGGAGATACAATTCGGTAATTTAACTGGAAAGACTCAAAGAAAATATATAAATGAATATAAAAGACTATGCAAGCGGAAATGCATGTATAGCAAATAAACCATATAAATGCGTGTGACTGGGGTAACTGACATGACGTTAATGTTAATTCTAAAGGGTTCGGATTAATCTTTAGCGCGTGATTGTAGTACCGGGCGTTTGTGATTGAATACACGATGTTGCGAGATTGCGTCCCATTTATGGCCATCCGATCCAGGTCGGACGCCACCCATATGGGATATGTTTATGAATGTGGCGATGATATAATCGCGCCAACGTCCGAACGATATGACGGTTATGGGCACCCCGATGACTTGCGTAGATAGCCGATTGTAGTCGGTATTATTGCATGACGAGAAAAATACGGTTCTTGGTAATCGCGCCAACGTTTCCGCTAGTGACGGAGCGGATTCCGGGATATGAATATCCCAAAGGATGAAGCATTACACATACCTGAGATTCGGTTAGATTGGGTCGGGTCTCCCGAGGAGGTGGTACGGACTTATTCTTCCAGGTTCGGGCACGAACCTGACAAGTATTTCTGCGGCGGATGGTCGGCGAGGGGGAGTTGCAGCGATGAGCTCTTCCGTTATTGTCGATGGCGTCGGTTGTAGCCGACGTCTGGTGAACTCCGGTATTGAGAGGTGACATCAATACCGGAGCGAGGTGACACACTTAGTATCGAGAGGTGACATCGATGCTAGGGTGAGGTGATGTGTTCGGGCGGAGAAAAAAAAATATTTATACCGGATCCGGGGGATTACGGAGTAGATGGATTCCGAGGAGAGAGGTGGTTGTGTTATGCACATGGAGAGTATACTACCTACGCATGGTGCGTATAGAGACGATTGACGGACTTTGTCTTGCGACTTGTCGTACGGACTTGATTGTGATTGCTGACATGATTACCGTGATCCATGTTTCCATTCCTGTTTATTAGAGTATTAGTATATATATGTATTGTTTTCCCGTATTCCATGAGAATAGAACTCCGGGTTACGCCCGAGTTCACTCTCTAAGCAATTAGCTTAGGACGTTGTTATGCAACGTTTCAAGTCGTGAGCAACAGTGGCCGAGGAGTGGACATCGGAGACCTGGGTGACCTGTCCACCGATCATGTATAATTATTTACTATGATACATTTATATTCGGGGAAACGGTTCGGGGAAACGGTTTTGTGTTATATCGGTGGTAGACTGTTACGCTTTGTAATAATGTTATACTACCATTCGATTATATATAATTATTTCTGGAAATAATGTATCATATATGTATGTATGAATGTTTCCTTCCGCTAACTCTGAAAAGAAAAGTTTTAAATTCCCACAGATTTTTAGAATTGTGTTTTTATTTAGTTGTCCATGTGACGCAACTCATATTGCGGGATACGGGTTTCGGGTGTCACATTGATAGTAAAGTTCAATTTAGGATTTAGAATGATTTGGATTAAAGGGATCGGTTTTTCGGTTTGAAGCAACATAATCGAAATATTTTAAATAGCAACATTTTAAATCACATCTAATGTAATCTAATTTTATTTAGACTTTTTTTCTTATCAATTAATCTTTTTTTTTGGTAAAATGCGAATTGGATTACTATAGTGTATAGTAACCGAATACGAAAATCGAAATGAAGAACCTATGAAACTGGAAAGCAAAAGCCCCACATGGGGTATACATCAAGATGATATTAGTTAAACTATCATGTCGGAGATATGCTCGAGATGGTACCAATCTTCAAGCGGTGATGGTTGGTTCGTCGGGGATCACTTCTTATCAATTTATCTTGACAGAACTAAACCCAAAACAATATAAAACATATTGGATTATGGCGACATTTTAAATCAAATCTAAAAAGGAAGTAGAACAAAAAAAAATAAACTTTTTAAATTTGGCAAATAAATACAGAACTTCAAAATTTGTATAAAAGTACAACAACTTTAGAATTTTTCGTGTAAACCCACACAAGTTTGTATAAAATACATAAATTTTAAATTTTTCACATGCAGCCATACAAAAAACAATTGAGCTTAGTGTTTTTGTGGATCACATGAAAAATTTCAAAATTTGTATATTTTTATACAAAATTAGAAGTTCATCTATTTATTTGTCAAATTTAAAAAGTTCATATTTTTTTTTGCTATACTCTCTTATATTTATTCCAATTAAATTAGTTTTTGCTACATTCATATCAATAAATATAAATATAAATATAATAAATCCCAAATATTTCGTATCATATATCCAAAACTCAATTTCATCAGAAAAGTTTTGTAAGACATACAAAATAAAGCGTTAAAAAGAACAAATTATAACTACAATATTTAAGAATAGGGAAAATCTCTATATCACAGATAAATTCCTAATAGATTCATATGCACAGGTTGAATATTAGACGAATTATCATAGTTGTTACCGATATATTTTATCTATATAAAATAAAAAATTTATATAATTCTTTATAACATATAGATCAATAAATTTTATAAAAAATATAATTAATATGTAAAACAAAATAACATAATTCGTGCATATCGCGTGGGTCTTCACCTAGTTTTATATAAACCATACATATATATATATATATATATATATATATATATTTTTTTTCTAAAATAATTTGATTAATTAGATTTTATGAGTAAACCTAACCCATATAATTTTTTATTTGGTTTGAGTTAACTATAAACCACAGAATTTGGTTAATGGGTCATTTTGATATCTCTATTTAAAACTAAGTATTGGATCTCCTACAAAGCTGGTCCACATGTGTTTGGGTTCCAAATTTGAAATTTTATTGATCTTTTATCAATACCACCCAAATATTTTCAGGATATTTACCTAAAATTTCGTTTTCAAATTCATATTTTAATAATAAAGATTTTGACCGAGAACATAACAAATATTTGAGTTAAGGTATACGAATATTTTTCTGTCCTTATGACCATTCGGTTTATAAAATGCGATATCCGAATTGAATTAGTTAGGATATATTAATATTTAGTGTACTCAATTGTGTAAGGATTTTATCCGTTTTATCGCTTTTGAGCAAATTTATAAGGACAAAATTGAAATCAAATTGCATAGAAACTACATTCGATTCGATTTTGTTCAATCCGGTTTAGAACAAAACGATACTGATGAAGACCAAGTTGAATGTGGATTTTGAAGATCTGATCTCAATAATTTTTCTGGGTTTTTATTCAGAATTTATCAGTTTTTATAAAATTTTATTGGGTTTGATTTTTTCTGATAAAAAAAAATTTAAACCAAATAAAAATAGAACTGAATTCGGTTGGATCCGAACTAGATGATCATCCCAACGTGAGAACCAAAACAAGGAATATAATTGTAGGATGAAGGGACAAAGACCAGAGAATGCACGCGCTTTGGTTTAAACTAAACCAATCCATTATCATTTATGTTAAAAAAAATTCAAACCACTTTTTATTATATTATCATCATTATTTTTTAACCGTTTTAGTACATCAATTTTATTTAGAAATTATTTAATACTTTATTTTTAGACAAATTTTCAATATAAATTACGGAGCAACGAATCAAAATTTGATAATATTGTTTCGGATATTAGTGGAAGTAAAATTGGGTCGAAAATTCCATAAACTTTCGATTATAAAAAAACTTGATAACTATCACATTGAAATACAAAGATAATCATGAATAGTTATAGAAGAGAGAAAGAAAAATGTGAGAAAAAAAGAAATTAATGAAGAGAGATAAAATAATGAATAAAATATATTTAATTAATTGGATATTAAAGGATAAATTGGGAAATATATATTTACAAAGTTTAATGATTTTTTTTAAGAGGGTTATGCATTGAAGTCCAAATAATATTTTAATGATATTTTTTATAATGACCCAATTTAATTTAATGATAATGTATATATGGTTATAGATGAATTTATTAAAAATTATTCATAGATACGTTAAGCGGTCAAACATCACCAATAATAATTAATTAATAATATTATATTGAAACTAATATTGGATTTAGTAAGTTTCAATAACTTATATATATATAAACCAAGCATTCATATAAATAAACAACAATAATTATAATAAATAGACATAAATCCTATCATTTATTTATTTATTTTGGTAAATCAAATCTAAGCATTTATAAATAATGTTATCTAATATTGAATTGACATCGATTAGTGACAATGGTATTGATATTTTTTATTACCATATTTTAAACTTTCAACAGAAAAGAAATGTATTAAAAACCCCTCAAAGATGTCTAATGTTAAATCCCAAAGGTATAATATTTAAATAAATAAAATATTAACAAAGGAAAATTCGTCTAAAAGACTTCAAATTCTATTTCGTTTCATAGTTAATATCATTCAAAGCTTATTACGCCGCTTATATATACGTTTGAATTGGTGTTGAATATCACAATGAATTTAATTATTAAGATATTGATTTTAATCAATAATATGACATCGTGATTGGTGAGACCAAATTGAAGTAATTAGCAAGACATACGTAAGAGAATGTTTTTCAATCATTGTCGTGACATGAATTTAAAAATATCGAGAAAAAAATAATCCATATCCGTGCAAGTATATTGAAATATAACTGAAAATATATATAAGTTAGAATTCAATTGCAAAAACAAAAGACATAATTTAAAAGTCATGAAATGAACATAAATAGTAAAATATTTTTTAAAATGAAATTTTTATTTGAGACGTGGTTTTTTCTGAGACGTTATTTTGAGCTTCAACTAACTCTTATGGATTTTTTTGTACATCGTACTATAATTATTAACATAAAAAATGTTTATATAGTTACTAATACAATTTTCTAACAAATATTTAATTTTAGTTATCTTTAGGACATTTGTTATTTTTGCTTTTCCATCTTTGAATTCTAAAACATCATCAACAATGCGTGACACGGTAAAAGAATAATGTTTAGTCGTGAAATTATACGGTGTGACTTTAATTTGGAAAATCAATTGTTTCCCACGATAGGGATAAAACACTTTGACATCATTAAGTTTTTTTCCATCGCCATCTGAAATTCTGAATGAGTATCCTATGTTTAAGTAATGTCACGATAGATATTAATATACAAAGAAAGGGAATATAATATGCTGAAAAAAGATTAAATATATAAAAAAACTTACATTAGTTTCAATTGTTTATGAAGCACAAACGTTAAATAATTTAGTCATTTCACTATCAAAGACAGTGAAGAAAGCAATATCTTTGTCATCGTCAACAACTAACTCAACGCGAAACCTTGCAAAACAAAATTATTAAACAACTAAAACTCGTTAACCGTTCTTATAAAAAAAAGATGTTGTGATTTTAATAAGCTATATAAATATCTCATTACTCCAACAATTTGTATCGTGACATTAGTTACAAACAATGATGTTGATGCTCTCGTAAGTTTTCTAGAACACTTACCACAAACAATGTATCTCTCACCATTTCTAGACAAAACATCAGTAATTGTAACTTTGCATAGAAAGTCATCTTCTTAAAAATTGAGTAAGAAAATGAATTTATGTTGTAATATGAAAGTTGACTACAATAATGACAAAATAAATGTGTATATTTAAGTTATTTAAATACAAGTTCCATAAGTTGTATACGACTCGTTTAACGTGTTTTAATTCTATTTAGATGCATCATATCTAACAACCCAATTTTTCAAAAAAAAAAAATCTGGACCGCCCGGTCCAGAGAGTTCGGACCGGATGGACCAGACTGTCGGCAGCGACGAAACTCGCAACTTTCTTACCAAATCTGACCCGAAAACGACGTGTACCCATCAATCATCGACCAAAATCCAGATTTTTCAATCCTTGGGCCCGAGTTCTATCCGGATTTTTCGAATCCGAGCTCCATTTAATCATTCATCTAGTCTCACTTGTTCATCATTCAAACTCGGAATTCTCTCGGATCCAAAATATTTATGATCAAATTGGTTTCTACAGAGCAAGAGGAGCATCACAAGCTTCCTATCCGTCACCCAAAGCATGAGATTAACCCGAGGTGGGTGAAATCGAGTTTAATTCGGAAGTCTATTGATATGGGGTTTGGGTTTTTGAGTGATTCGTGCAAAATTGATGTTTGATTCGTGTTCAACATGAAATTTTATGAGTTTTAGTGTATTACCCATAGCGCATCGTGTCTGTTTGAATGTTTTTGGTGAAATCCGAGGCCTATACCGTCTTGTCTCAGGTCAGACCGTCCGGTCTAGGGCTGCAGAAGAAAACGTGAAGTCCAGAGGTTGAAGACAAAGTCTGGACTGTCCGGTCTGGAGAATCTGGACCGTCGATCTGGAGAACCCGGACCGTCCGGTCTGTACCAAGCAGACTGATGAAATTCCTGGGATCTTGAGAGCGAATCTAATTCCTAAGAGATCGGTTCTAAGGTTTGCGCAGCGGATGTAAAACAAAATTTTTGATGAAACCCTAAAACCTATCATGCATGATCTTGTAGAAACGTTAGAACGCTTACCTCAATCGATCCGGGGCCTGTATCAATTGATGTGTTCGTCCGATCACGTAAGGCAAGAAGAATACCTCACCCTCTACACGTATCCACACGGCGGAAAGGATTCTAACGGTTGGAACTTGTCTGCTAGAACTGAAGAACACGTTCTTCTTTGCGCAAGGGTTTCAGGGATTTTACTCTAGGTTTTTCCACTCTCAAAAACTCCGCAAAGGGTCTAAAAGTCGTGCCAAGAGCCTTCGGAGGCGTTCCCTAAAGTTAATCCCACTTAAAACCCTAATTAGAGCGAGTTTAGGAAATTCCGACGTATGGACCGATCGATCCAGGCCTGGACCGATCGGTCTGGAGCTTTTTACGTGTGGACCGATCGGTCCATGATTCCGGACCGATCGGTCTGGAATATTTTCCGGACCAAGCAACATTTGCGCGTTACCTCTGGACCGAACGGTCCAGACCTTCTGGACCAGTCGGTCTGGCCTCCGCTCCACCGGGATTTTCTCTTCTCTTCTCGCGCATTCTTCCTTTCCTGTGTATGATCTTGTAGGCTCATTCGATATAGCAGTATAACCCAAAATCTCTTATTTCGGTTACACAAGTCATAGACGGTCTCTAGCAAGACACTATGACTACCTATCTCGAGTAGAGTTTGTTCGTGATCATACGAACGCCAGTGATGATTTCGGTTGATGATCCTTTTGTATCACGATATCATATGTCGAATACAAGGCATGGATAAGCCACTTTATCTGATCCGACTGCATTCTCGTTCATTGAGTTCGTCTACAGTGCGGCCACACATTTCTACAGTCTCACTCACACGAGGGACCTAGCGATATCTCTCTCTTTTACGAGAGGTACAAATCCCGTCTTGACTATCTACAATCCAGCACATGATTCGTTTCGTACCTGATACACGCCTTTATAGTCCTCCTGTTACGCAGGACGTTTGACGTATTCAAAGTACGCAACTCCTCATGTTGGATTCCGTAGATATCTCAGGTCTTAAGATCCAATCATGGAACCTCGATATGAGATTCAAGTCATGACGCTAGTCCATGTGACAATCTCATGCGGGTCAATCCAGTATTTCGTTCTCCAACGAATACCTATGATTGTGATCGTATCCAATACCTATGATCATCTATATAATCATCAATCACACATCATACTAGTCTTAGTATATCATTATTCCCACAATGATATACGACTAGGGAGTTCAGTATTGTTCATAACAATGCATGGATTTCATAACATATCAAGTATGCACAATACGTAATGATTCAAACACTCATCTATAAATTCATAGAAAGTGTCAATACATCAAATGTATCATAATAAAACTCGCATAACAGTACATCATAGAGCACTAAACCAACATCTATAACATGAATACGTGAGGCAGAAGCTTCACCCAGCTTCTTGTCCTTCAGATCCTCCAAGTAAAAGTGACAATTACGCTTCCAGTGTCTAGACACTCCGCAGTAATGACAGTCACCCTTATCGGGTTTAGGCTTAGACGTAGAGGCAATTTTTGCTGGAGTTTTTCTCAACAACAAGCACAGTCTTGGGCACCACGATATCCTGCTCGGCTGATTTCAGCATCCCATGCAGTTCGGCTAAGCTCTTAGTCATCCCGTGCATATGGTACTGCATCACAAACTGATTATAGTCCTCGGACAATGACATCAGGATCAAGTCCACGGCCAAATCTCCATCGAGCTTCACTCCCATATGCTCAAGTTCCTCAATATGAGCTCTCATGTTGAGGACGTGGGTGTTGACAGAGCTGCCTCTCGGCATCTCCGTCTTTACCAGAGCTTTCAGCATCTTGTACTTCTCAGTACGCGCTAGCTCCTCAAACATGGTTTTGAGCTGATTGATCATATCAAACACGCTCTTTCAAACACCTCTTCCCCTCAAACTGCCTCTGCAGATTCGGGGCCATGCTTCCCAACATGAGAAGGAGATCTCAATGTCGTCAGTCTGATGCTTCAACCAAGCATCCCTGACAGCTCTCGTGGCATTGGCCTCAGGCTCTGGTGGTAGAGCCCCTTCCAGGACATACGACTGCTTATCGTGCTTGAGAACTATTCTCAAATTACGATCCAGTCCAAGAAGTTTGTTCCGGTCAGCTTATCCTTCTCAAGGATAGATCGCATTGTCAAACTCGGTACACTACCGGTTGACGCCATGTCCTACAGAAAAAGATAAAAACAGAACGAACAAAAACAAAATGCAGATTCTATCAATGATCTACTACCAGCTAGTCCATCATCAATCAACGACAACATAGATGCACATACAAGCTATATTCCCATGCAGAAAATTAACCCTACAATAATTTTCTATATGGGACTAAGATCCGTATTTCACATAAGAATGAGTTGTTACTGTTGGGTTTCCTGGGGTCTCTAGAGCGAATCCTATTCCTAAGAGATCGATTCTAGGGTTTGCGCAGCGGATGTAAAACAAAATTTATGAAACCCTAGAACCATGCTTCTTATGAATCTTAGAAAAGTAAGAACGCTTACCTCAATCGATCCGAGGCCTGTATCAATTGAAGAACTCGTTTGATCACGAAAGGGAGGAAGAATACCTCGCCCTCTACACGTATCCACACCTCGAGATGGATTCCAACAATTGGAACTTGTCTGCTAGGACCCAAATCTACTATTCGGTATATCGCTTCGAGAAAACGAGACTTAGAACTCCTTGAACTCTTTGGATCTCACCAAAAGCCCTCAAAGTTCTGCCAAAGACGACACAAAAAGTCTCTCGTTTAATTAGGGTTTTAATCTCCTTCTTTTAAAGTGATTTTACCTTAATTTCGGTTTAATTTTGGAAAAACCCGAAGCCCGGAACGGACGGTCCAGAAAAGCACTTGCTGGAACGGACGGTCTGCCTTAGTGGACCATCCGTTCCAGACCTTTTGGAACGGACAGTTCGTTCTGGACCGTCGGGTCTGGACTTGGCAGACCGTCGGGTCTAGCCCTTCTGGTTCGTCCGTTCCAGCCCCTTCCATCTCCGTTTTTCCGTCGTTTTTGTTGGGTTTTGCTACAGATTCCTAGCATGCGATCATATCGATCTAGGGTTTGGTTTACTAGGTTTCATGCAGCGGAAGAATAATCTAAACCTAGTCAAACGTCACACGCAACCAAAATCATCCGTAAAACCCCGTTTAATCGTGTATATCACCGTAGGAATCGAATACTTACCTCTTTCCTGAAGATCTGAAAGTAGCAATCGATCCAGGGCCTGTTTTTAATCACCAAGAGCTGAAAGTACAGCTCCTCTACACGTATCCACACCGACGGGAAGGATTCCAAACGCTTTTGGAACTGATCTGCTAGGATCTGTGAAGTGAATAGGGTTTTCAAGACTTGGGATCGAATCCCTAGAACGAGAACCTCAAAAGGAACGATTTTCTTGTGTTCTAGATCTGTCTTAGGGTTCTGTAAGTCGAGTTCTCTCTTTAGGACGGCGTCCAACACCTCCATATAAGATTAGAAACCCTAATCCTTGTGAAAAGAGACTTTTTCCGAGTATTGACTCGGTCCGAGTCAGAACTCTGACTCGGTCGAGTCAGAACGAATCAGCCCAAACCCATTGTCAACTCTTGACTCGGCCCATTTAGTATTTGTGACACCCATAACCCGTGTACAGTATACGGGTTGTGCTAATCATCCTATCTATGAAGGATGTAAAGAAGGCCAGTCACGTTTATCTCTTGCATCAAGATTGATGAGTATGAAAACGGATTACAATGTCACCGAAAATTGCATGGATTCATTTTGTCAAACGTTGCGTGAATATTTACCTGAAAATAACGAAGCTCCAGAATCGTATTATGATACGAAGGCTATGTTGAAGAATTTGGGAATGCCTTATGAAAAGATTGATGTTTGCAAAAATGGTTGCATGCTGTACTGGGGTGAAGAAAAAGAATTGGTTATGTGTAAATTCTATGGGACTAACAGATATCGTCCGAGTAAGAATGTACGGAGACAAACTCCGTATAAAAAGATGTTCTATATGCCGGTATCGTACAGATTGAAGCGTTTGTATGAATCACAACAAACGGCTTCGCATATGAGATGGCATGCCTCGCATTCTACCGTTGATGGAGAAATGCAACATCCATCAGATGCTTTGGCGTGGAAAAACTTCAACATGGTATTTCCTCAATTCGCTGCTGAGCCTAGGAATGTGTATCTATGTTTGTGTACTGATGGATTTAGTCCGTACGGACAATCTGGCATGCAGTATTCATTATGGCCAGTTATACTTTCTCCGTACAACTTACCACCTGAGATGTGCATGAAAAGAGAATTTATGTTTTTGACATTGTTGATTCCTGGGCCAGAACATCCGAAGAAGAGTTTAGATGTGTATTTACAGCCGCTCATTAAGGAGTTGAAGGATTTGCTGGCCGATAATGTTCACCCGAGGATACACGTTTCACACTTACGATCATGGAAAACATAAATCCACGTTCAATTACGGAGTTTGTATAAAAAGCGGGTCATCGGAAGATCCTGATTTCTTTGGGGTTCTTCGTCAGATTTTCCAACTCCAGTATCCAGGATTAGTCGGGTTGAAAACAATCATATTCAGATGTGATTGGTTTGATACAACGTCGGGACGCGGCTCACGGAAAAATCGATGGGGAGGTATTGACATAAACCCGAAACGTTCATATGCAAAGTACGATCCTTTTATACTTTCAGATCAGGCAGACCAGGTATGCTTCATTCCATATCCGAAACATTCTGCGACATCGGTGAAACGGCGACGGGAAGATCAATGGTCGGCTGTTTTGAAGATTAACCCACGAAGATTAATTATCGTGGATTCGTCGTCGACAACACAAGATCTCGATGAGCCAATGCAAGAGCAACTCGAAGATCCGGTTCTTCCCATCCGACTAGATGATGATTACGACGAGACACTTGCACTTCCTGACATAGACGACGAGTTACTTGATGATTCGTTACACGTACAAGACGATATAGACGAATTCGTTTCGGACCATGATACAACTCCGGATGATGAAAGTGATGAAGATTCTATATAGACTTATTTGTTTTTATTGTTTTCATATGTATTTGTATTTTGAAAAATCTATCATATTTTTTTGTATTTTTTTTAAAAAAATTTTAAATTCCAACGGGCAT
>NW_010969839.1:323342-325461 GCF_000463585.1 Tarenaya hassleriana | reverse complement strand
CCGTTATACTTTCTCCGTACAACTTACCACCTGAGATGTGTATGAAAAGAGAATTTATGTTTTTGACATTGTTGATTCCTGGGCCAGAACATCCGAAGAAGAGTTTTGATGTGTATTTACAGCCGCTCATTAAGGAGTTGAAGGATTTGTGGGACATTGGAGTCCCTGCTTATGACGTAAGTGTGAAACAAAATTTTACACTGAGAGAGGTTCTTCTTTGGACGATCAGTGATTTTCCGGCGTATGGCATGCTATCGGGATGGAGCACACATGGAAGACTTGCATGTCCGTTTTGCATGGAGGAAACAGAAGCGTTTCAGTTGAGACATGGGAGAAAGTCGTGCTGGTTTGACTGTCATCGCAGATTTCTTCGAAGGAATCATCCGTTCAGACAAAATCGTATGCTTTTTACCAAAGGTAAAATCGTTACTGAGGAAGGTCCTGTTATGCAAACCGGAGAGCAAATTTATTCTGAGCGAATAAATAGTGGATATTTGGATGATTTGGAAGCTTCTGTGCATTGTGGAGGAAATTTTGGGCATAAGAAGTGCAAAGGATTTGGTGATTGGCATAACTGGTATAAGCGTAGTATTTTTTGGGATTTGCCTTACTGGAGTTCGCTAACGCTTCGACACAATCTGGATGTTATGCATATAGAGAAAAACTTTTTTGATAACATCATCAACACCGTTCTGAATGTGCTAGGGAGAAGTAAAGATAACATCAACTCGAGGAAGGACTTGAAAGATATATGCAAGAGAAAAGAGTTGGAGTTGACACGTGATGGTCACGCACCTGTGCCGATATTCAGACTCACAAAACCAGGTAAAACGGTGTTGTTTAAATGGTTACAAGAAGAGGTTAAATTCCCTGATGGATATGCATCCAAATTGGCGCGATGTGTTGATACTGATTCATTAAAACTTATGGGAATGAAGAGTCATGATTGCCATGTATTCATGCAAAGACTTATTCCTATTGCATTTGCGGAGCTATTGAAACCGAGTGTCCACGGAGCGTTATGCGGTATCAGCACATTCTTTCGAGATATATGTGCAAGATCTCTGAGAAGAAGTAATGTAGAGGTTTTGAAAGGCAACATTCCTGAGATACTTTGCGCATTGGAAAAGGTATTTCCACCTTCATTTTTTGATGTGATGGAACATTTACCTATTCATTTACCAGATGAGGCGATATACGGTGGTCCAGTACAGTTTAGATGGATGTATCCATTTGAGCGATTTTTTTTCCATCTGAAGAAGAAGGCTAAAAACAAAGCAGCAGTGGAAGGATCTATCGTCAAACAGTATTTGTTAGAGGAGATCTCCTACTTCAGTTCTTTCTATTTTGAATCTCATATTCAGACGAAGACAAGGAGGGCTATCAACGAAGACGATAGAAGTTATCTCTACCACTATGATTCATGTTTCGGACTTATTCCCGAAAGTTTTCAGCCTACTGGACGCCTCGGAGGCAAATCTGAAGAATATTGGTTAACTGTACAAGAGTACAATCACATCGCCACATATATACTGTTGAATTGTGAAGAACTTAAGCCATACGAAAGGTACACATTTTTTAATCTTAGATGTGATTAGAAATTAATTAATTACATATATATTTGCTAACAACTTTTTTTTGTAAGACTTTTTGACGAGGATGTTTTGGCAACATATCCTAATCTATGTGGGGAGGAACTTGAAGGAATGAAGGAACAACATTATGCATCTTGGCTTCGAGACTACGTAAGTATTCTAGCTATATATATATGTACGTGTATGTATTTGTATATTAATTTAATTTTTATGCGCAGATTCAGTCATGCAGTGATAGAATTCCGGCATGGATCAGAGATATATCACATGGACCTGGAAGAAAAGTCATTTGCTGGCCGATAATGTTCACCCGAGGATACACGTTTCACACTTACGATCATAGCGCCCATTCTTCCTCATCATTCAACAAGTCTCAAACAAAAAAAAAACGAGAAAAAAAAAATCAACAAAAAAAAAAACACAAAATGGTAATTGTTTTTCAATTCTTGTTCAATTCTTTAATATTTATGTTTTGTATTAATAACTAACTATTGTTTTTTTACAGTTTCGTAGGCGATTTTCTG
>NW_010969839.1:318654-319866 GCF_000463585.1 Tarenaya hassleriana | reverse complement strand
GCGGGGGTTGGTTTGTCCACGGTCAAGTCTGGTCAGGCCCGGGCCAAGCCCGTCGGCCGTTTCCTTTTTCCCGGCGAACGAGAAAATTTCTCCGAGTTTCTCTGAGCCTGGTCCGGCGGACCAGGTTCTGGTCAGCCGGACCAGTATTCCTTCTCCCCTGGTCCGCCTCGTCTTTTGGTCAGTCGATCCGAGAGGGAAAACAAGCCTGGTCCGGCGGACCAGAATTGGTCAGTCCCGGACCAGCCTATTTTTCCCCTCTCTCGGTCCGGTTCTTGGTCAGGCGGTGCGAGATGTGTCGGAATACGTCTGGTCCGGCGGACCAGAAGTGGTCAGCCCCGGACCAGACATGTATTTCTCTCGGTCCGTCCCCCCTCTCCTGGTCAGTCGGTGCGCAGAACCCCGGAACACGTCTGGTCCGGCGGACCAGGCCGTGTTTTTCTCTTGGTTCGACTTCCTTCCCTACCGGCGGACCAGGACTGGTCCGGCGGACCAGGCCGTGTTTTTCTCTTGGTCCGACTTCCTTCCCTTGGCTCGGCGGACCGCACATGTTTTGTTCCAGTCCTAGTCCGGAGCTGACCATGCGTGGTCCGACAGACCGGGACTGGAACCTCCTTCTTCCTCGCGATTTCTCCGGTTCTGTTTCGATTTTTCTCATTCTAATCGATTCGGGGTTGCTTCCAAATGCTATAAAACATAGTTTGACATCCCTAAACATGTTCTAAACCTCAAACACGCAATGAAATCCCGATTTGGACCATCACACATTGAAAACAAGCTCTCACAAATCCAACTCAAGCCACTCACCTTGTTCTTGAGTTTGTCCGAGCTTGTGTGCGTTCCTTGTGGCTCCACACGATGTGAACACCTTCAGGACACGTCTAGGGACGTTCCCCCTTGCTTCCCCGAGCTCCCCTTGCCCTGGTTCGTCGCCTTTCTCTCCCTCTCTCCCTCTTTCTCTACTTCCTCTGTTTTGCCCGAAAATGGCTAAGGCAGAGGATTGGGAGATGTTTATGGCGTGCGAGAGGGGTCAAGTGGGCTCGAGCCCAGGCCCATATGCGAGTCTGCAACACCCTCGAGGCGTGGGAGGCGACTGCACGGCGAGTGGGCCCCGGAATCCGGCGAATTCCGCGTCCCAAGACCGCAAGTTGGCGAGTTGTAAAATCTGTCATTCCCGGTCCGCCGGACCAATTCCTGGTCCGCCGGACCGGGGTC
>NW_010969839.1:318298-318617 GCF_000463585.1 Tarenaya hassleriana | reverse complement strand
ACTTCCCCCAGGCCGCCCGTCCAGTCCCCACTCCGGCTGAGCGGTTGGTCCGCCGCGGACCATTCCTGGTCCGGCGGACCAGCCCTATTTTTATATATATATAATCTCTATTTAATTATTCATTTTTAATAATTAAATATTCCAATCGGGTTTCGGGGTATTACAAATCCTCCCCCCTTAAAAAGAATTCGTCTTCGAATTCGGAATCGCATGTTATCATCAATACTTTCTCGTACTGGATATTATCACCAAAACACAATCCATATTGCCAACGTCATCCGAAGCATAAGTCTGATACAACCGAACGTCATATAAAAGG
>NW_010969839.1:315113-318124 GCF_000463585.1 Tarenaya hassleriana | reverse complement strand
GCTACGTACCTCCGCAGCATCGACACGTGGAACACGTCATGGACGTTGCCCAACTCCGGCGGCAATCCAAGGCGGTATGCCACAGCTCCCACTCTCGCGATCACGGGGTAAGGTCCGATGTATCGCGGCTTCAACTTCCCGCTCTGCCCGAATCTCGCATGACCTCGCATCGCCTGTACTCGGAGAAAGGCATAATCTCCGACCTCAAGCGCGAAGTCTCGTCTCCGCTGATCGGCATACGACTTCTGCCGATCCTGCGCCGTCTTCAGGTGGGCGCGAATCCTCCGTATCACCTCGGTGGTCTCCTCCACGATCTCCGGCCCGAACTCTCGGTGCTCGCCGATCTCCGTCCAGCATAACGGTGTCTTGCACGGTCGCCCGTACAAGGCCTTGTATGGAGATACTCCGATACTCGTTTGATGACTGTTGTTGTACGCAAACTCGTACAACGTCATGTACTAGTCCTACGGAGCTCCCCACTCCAGGATACAAGCTCAGAGCATGTCCTCCAAAGTCTGTATAGTCCGCTCCGACTGACCGTCTGTCTGAGGATGATATGCCGTACTCATCTTGAGCTTCGTCCCCAGCGCCTCCTGAATCGCCTTCCACAGACGGGATGTAAATCGGGCGTCTCTATCCGATATAATCTCGTTCGTAACTCCATGAAGACGTACGATCTCATCAATGTAAATCTGCGCCAACCGCCCGATCAGATACTCCTGACGGATAGGAATGAAATGGGCGGATTTGGTTAGTCGATCCACGACTACCCAAATGGCGTTCTTCTTGCTCGGCGTGAGTGGTAATCCGACCACGAAGTCCATGGCAATCGAATCCCACTTCCACTCTGGAACCTTCAACGGTTGTAGCTTGCCTCCCGGCATCTGCCGCTCTGCCTTCACTTGCTGACAAGTGAGGCACCTCGCTACGTAATCCGCTACATCTCTCTTGACCCTCGGCCAAGTATACCACTGGCGTAGACCCTGATACATCTTGCTCGCCCCCGGATGTATCGCCAATCTCGACTGGTGTGCCTCAGATAGAATCTCCTGTCTCAGCTCTGCGTCGTCAGGCACACATAGTCGGTTCCCTAGCCGTAGCGCTCCCTGCTCATCGATACGATAGCCCTTGAGGCTATATTCCCCGATATGGTCCATGTACCGGGCGAGTAAAGGATCGCCGCGCTGTCCCATAACCACGCGCTCTATCAGAGTCGGTGTCGATTCCTCGGTTGTCAGGGAGAGATGTCCCAACATCGCAGTCAACTCAGCGGCGTTGCTGCGAGATGAGGTGACAACGCGTATGGCCGCTAAGATCTTCTTCCTACTAAGGGCGTCGGCCACTACGTTAGCTTTCCCCGGATGATAGGCTATCTCCAGGTCATAATCTGCAATCAACTCCAACCACCTCCGCTGTCTCAGATTCATATCCTTCTGAGATATCACGTAGGTCAAGCTCTTATGGTCCGTGTTGAGCTTAACCTTCTCCCCGTACAGATATGATCTCCAAATCTTCAGCGCGTGAACTACTGCTGCTAACTCCATGTCATGAGTCGGGTAGTTCTCCTCATGCTTCTTCAGCTGCCTCGACGCGTAAGCGATTACATGTCCCTCCTGCATCAACACGCAACCGAGTCCGTGTTTGGACGCGTCGGTGTATACCTCATAGAGCATACCCGGTCGTGGCAGTGCCAGGATCGGAGCTGATGTCAACCTCTGCTTCAACTCTCTGAAGCTCTCCTCGCACTCAGTCGTCCAGACAAACCTGACGTTCTTCCCCGTCAGCTTCGTCAAAGACCGAGCTATCTTGGCGAACCCCTCAACGAATCGCCGATAATAGCCAGCTAGTCTCAGAAAACTCCTGACTTCTGTCGTAGAAGTTGGAGACTGCCACTCTATGACGGCCTCGATCTTGGCTGGATCGATCTGAATACCCTGGGCTGATACCACATGTCCCAGGAACCCAATCTCCTGTAGCCAAAAGCTGCACTTGCTGAACTTAGCGTATAGCCGATTCTCTCGCAGCCTCCACAGTATCTTCCGCAGATGCTCCTCATGCGTCTGCAGATCCGGTGAGTAGATGAGAAGGTCATCGATGAAGATGATGACAAACTCATCTAGATAGTCCATGAACACGCGGTTCATAAGCTGCATGAAAACCGCAGGCGCGTTCGTGAGCCCGAAAGGCATAACCACGAACTCGAAGTGTCCATATCTCGTCTGGAACGCTGTCTTCTGCACGTCATCCTCCTTGACCCGAGTCTGATGATATCCGGATCGCAAATCTATCTTCGAGAACCACTGGGCTCCCTGTAGCTGGTCCAGTAACTCATCAATCCTCGGTAACGGGTACCGATTCTTGATGGTTACCTGGTTGAGCCCCCGGTAATCAATGCACAATCGCATACTCCCGTCCTTCTTCTTCACGAAGAGTACTGGTGCTCCCCACGGTGAAACGCTAGGGCGGATGAAACCCTGCTCCACCAACTTATTCAGCTGTTTCTTCAGCTCGGCCATCTCCGTAGGTGCCATCCGGTACGGAGCCTTGGAGATAGGCTCAGTACCAGGTAGCACGTCTATGCCGAAGTCAACCTCTCGACTAGGTGGTAATCCCGACAGATCCTCGGGAAACACATCTGGAAACTCCCGGGCAACCGGCGTATCCTCCAGTCTCTTCTCTGACTCCTGGGTAGCCGTAATAACTACTAGGAAAGCCTCATTGCCTTTCCTGATCATCTTCTCGGCCTTCAGTGCCGAGATGATCGGGTCTGCTGCTGGCGCTCCTCTACCCCTGAACTCAAACCCTCTGAAATCGTCCGCGAACCAGATCGTCCTCTTGGGACAATCAATGTAGGCCTTATATCTCATCAGCCAATCCATACCCAATATAATGTCGAATCCCCCGATGGGTACCACGATGAAATCTGCGGCTAATAAGCGACCGCAAACCTCGAGGGGCACCCCTCGCAGGATCCCATGCACTGCTAATGTCTCTCCCGAGGGTATACGCAC
>NW_010969839.1:314354-314769 GCF_000463585.1 Tarenaya hassleriana | reverse complement strand
AGAACTTAAACTGTCGAGGCTGCTCCAGTCCTCGCTGGTGATCGGGGTGGTCTGTCCGCCTGGCCTAGCGGTCGCGGTGGTCCCGCCATCAAAGCCGGTGGTCCCGTAGCCCTCGTCGGACAACGTGATGCAATGTGTCCGGGCTGGTCGCAACAATAACATACCACTGGTCCCCTCGCCGCCAGTGGTGGTGGTGCACGAACAGCCGGCGCCTTGCCCTTGTCACGGGATCGCTGGTCCAGTGCTGCCACACGGTCTCCTGGAACTGCCGAAACTCGGCCCTCCAGCTCTCATCTCCCGGGTTAGGTGGTGGAGCCTGATCGGGAATGTCGTCAGCCCTAGCTGCAAGTCTAGCACGTCGTGGCGCCATTTCACTGCACCACATTAAGACAGTTTAGCAACTGATGACCGATGC
>NW_010969839.1:309190-311693 GCF_000463585.1 Tarenaya hassleriana | reverse complement strand
TGTGACAACAATGGTGCGATTGTGCAAGCTAAGGAACCCCGGTCACACCAGAGATCCAAACACATACTCAGGCGATTTCACTTGATCAGAGAAATCATCGATAGAGGAGACGTGAAGATAAGCAGAGTGTCGACATATGATAATATTGCCGACCCATTGACGAAGCCTTTCCCTTCGTCAAAACATGATGGTCATGTTAGGGGTATGGGGATTAGATGCTTGTAGGATAGATCATAGAGCATAGTGGGAGATTGTTGGTTGTAATGCTCTAGGATGTTCCGTGATATGACATTTTGACATTGTTTTGATTCATTGATTTATGAATGCGTTACATTCTGTTATATGATTGGCATGTTTGTTATATTTCGGTATCCTTGAATCATTATCGAATGATTCTAAACACCCTGGTCAGTTATCATTGTGGGAACAATGATGAATTAAGACTAGCATGAGGTGTGATTGATGCATTGGATGCATATCACAATCATGGGTACTCGTTGTGAACGAGTGACTGGTTGACCCGCATGAGATTGTCACATGGACAGAGTCATGACTTGAATCTCATACAGCGGTTCGTTCTTGGATCCTCAGACCTGAGATGTCTAGAGTATCTGATATGAGGAGTGGTGTATCTTGACTGTGTCAAACGTCGTCTTTAACCGGATGATTATAACGGCGTTGATCAGATACGTTCACGAATCATATGGAGATAATGGACATGCAATATGGGACTTGTCACCTCCTCAATAGGAGAGATATCGCTGGGCCCTCTCGTGGAAGTCGGACTATGAAAATGCGTGGCCACGCTATAGATGAAGTTGCATCTATTTTACTAGTCGATTTACCAAGACGAGAAAGCGGTTGAACTTGAAGGGTGACTCAAACCATGCCCTTGTTCAACATATGATATCGGGAGATAAAGGATCAGAACTCGAGCTGTTATTGCCTTGGTTAGATCACCTCTAACTCAATTCAACGTGGGCGGTCATGGCGTCTTGCTAGAGGCTAACCATGACTTATAGATCGGGAATGGTTCTCGAGGCATTCCCGGTCCGCCGGACCAATTCCTGGTCCGCCGGACCGGGGTCAGTTTATTTTTTTTTGCAATCTTTTCCCCAGTCCGCGCGCTCCGTTCCCACTCCGACTGAGCGGTTGGTCCGCTGCGGACCATTCCTGGTCCGGCGGACCAACCCTGTATTTTATTTTTTATTTTTTTATTTTTTTTTCTTTCTTTTCCTTTTCTTCATTCTTTCTCGGTCCTTTCCGCACGTGACGATCCTCGTGCCTCTCCCCGATATTGTATCATCACTTTCCGCACGTGATTATTCATTTTTAATAATTAAATATTCCAATCGGGTTTCGGGGTATTACAGTATTGACTCGGTCCGAGTCAGAACTTTGACTCGACCGAGTCAAAACATCAGCCAAGCCCAAAACACTTTCTGGGCTTCGACTCGCATGGAACTGACTCGGTCCGAGTCAAATACTGACTCGGTCCGAGTCAGAAGGCTGAAAACGTCCCGACACTCTGATTTGATCCGAAAACGGTTTTTCCGACCAAATCCAAGTCTTCCTTTCCGAAACTTCACATATAAGTCCATCCCTAATGGTGTGTGACCCTGTAGGCCCATTCGCAGTGGCAGCAGCCTCGAGAACCATTCCCGATCTACAAGTCATGGTTAGCCTAGAGCAAGACGCCATGACCACCCACGTTGAAGTGAGTTAGAGGTGATCTAACCAAGGCAATAACAGCTCTAGTTCTGATCCTTTATCTCACGATATCATATGTTGAACAAGGGCATGGTTTCAGCCACCCTTCAAGTTCAACCGCTTTCTCGTCTTGGCAAATCAACTAATAAAATAGATGCAACTTCATCTATAGCGTGGCCACGCATTTTCATAGTCCGACTTCCACGAGAGGGCCCAGCGATATCTCTCCTATTGAGGAGGTGACAAATCCCATATTGCATGTCTATTATCTCCATATGATTCGTGAACGTATCTGATCAACGCCGTTATAATGGATTGGGAGATGTTTATGGCGTGCGAGAGGGGTCAAGTGGGCTCGAGCCCAGGCCCATAGGCGAGTCTGCAACACCCTCAAGGCGTGGGAGGCGACTGCACGGCGAGTGGGCTGGCGAATTCCGCGTCCCAAGGTGGCAAGTTGACAAGTTGTGGAATCTGTTATTCCCGGCCCGCCGGACCAATTCCTGGTCCGCCGGACCGGGGTCAGTTTATTTTTTTTTTTCGAAAACTTCTCCCAGTCCGCCCGTCCAGTCCCCACTCCGGCTGAGCGGTTGGTCCGCCGCGGACCATTCCTGGTCCGGCGGACTAGCCCTATTTTTTTATATATATATACAATGGGATCTGCAATGCTAGGAATGACGCCCAGGTCTCCCACGAATTTCGTGATCCAAACAGCTTCCTTAGCTGCATCCGATGCTGCTATGTACTCGGCTTCTGTAGTCGAATCTGCCACGGTTGGCTGTTTGGAACTCTTCCT
>NW_010969839.1:303458-304740 GCF_000463585.1 Tarenaya hassleriana | reverse complement strand
TCCGAGTCAGAAGCCGAAATCTCCCCAAATCAGTCCGAACCAAAACGTGACGAATAAGACAACCTTCTGTACTGACTCGGTCCAAGTCAACACTTGACTCGGTCCGAGTCAGAAGCCTCTGAGCTCAAGTCTGTTCGATTTTGATTCGTTCTGACTCTATCGAGTCAACACTTGACTCTGCCCGAGTCAAAACTCTGATTTGTCGTTCTGACTCGGTCGAGTCAAAACTCTGACTCTGTCCGAGTCAAAACTCTGATTTGTCGTTCTGACTCTATCGTTCTGACTCGGTCGAATCAAAACTCTGACTCTGTCCGAGTCAAAACTCTGAGTTTCTCTCGTTCTGACTCTATCGAGTCAAAACTCTGACTTTGTCCGAGTCAAAACTCTGGGAGACACTTTCAGGCCACGAAATCTAGGTTTTCACCCTAATTTGATGCGCCATCAAGCCGTCTTCGACCCCAAACTCATCCATGCATCAAATAACAATCATAACATCATTAAATATGCATAGATCAAGCCTATCATGCAATTTTAACCATTAAAATTCATATAGGCATGCGACAAGCACGGCGATATACAGAGAACCAGGCTCTGATACCACTGTTGGGTTTTGCTACAGATTCCTAGCATGCGATCATATCTATCTAGGGTTTGGTTTACTAGGTTTCATGCAGCGAAAGAAAGATCTACCTAGTCAATTGTCACACGCAACCAAAACTGCAAAACCCGAACAGATCGTGTATATCACCGTGGGAATCGAATACTTACCTCTTTCCTGAAGATCTGAAAGTAGCAATCGATCCAGGGCCTGTTTTAATCACCAAGAGCTGAAAGTACAACTCCTCTACACGTATCCACACCGACGGGAAGGATTCCAAACGCTTTTGGAACTGATCTGCTAGGATCTATGAAGTGAATAGGGTTTCAAAGACTTGGGATCGAATCTCGGGAACTAGAACCTCAAAAGAAACGATTGTCTTGTGTTCTAGATCTGTCTTAGGGTTCTGAAAATTGAGTTCTCCTCTTAGGACGGCGTCCAACACCCCCATATAAGATTAGAAACCCTAATCCTTGTGAAAAGAGACTTTTTCCGAGTATTGACTCAGTCCGAGTCAGAATTCTGACTCGGTCGAGTCAGAACGAATAATAGTTCCCCTGGGATTAATCTTCACGACAGCTCGCCAATCAATGTCTGACCTTCTTGTAATTTTCTTCGGATAAGGGATGTAACACACTTGATCTGCTTGAGAAGCCAATATAAAAGGATCATATTTTCCGTATC
>NW_010969839.1:296577-303179 GCF_000463585.1 Tarenaya hassleriana | reverse complement strand
TTTTCATAGTCCGATTTCCACGAGAGGGCCCAGCGATATCTCTTCTATTGAGGAGGTGACAAGTCCCATATTGCATGTCCATTATCTCCATATGATTCGTGAACGTATCTGATCAACGCCGTTATAATCATCCGGTTAAAGACGACGTTTGACGCAGTCAAGATACGCCACTCCTCATATCAGATACTCTAGACATCTCAGGTCTGAGGATCCAAGAACGAACCGCTGTATGAGATTCAAGTCATGACTCTGTCCATGTGACAATCTCATGCGGGTCATCCAGTCACTCGTTCACAACGAGTACCCATGATTGTGATATGCATCCAATGCATCAATCACACCTCATACTAGTCTTAATTCATCATTGTTCCCACAATGATAACTGACTAGGGAGTTTAGAATCATTCTATAATGATTCAAGGATACCGAAATATAACAAACATGCCAATCATATAACGGAATGTAACGCATTCATAAATCAATGAATCAATACAATGTCAAAATGTCATATCACGGAACATCCTAGAGCATTACAACCAACAGTTTTCTCGTGCGTTTTGTCCTTCCCTGCGTGTGTGACCCTGTAGGCTCATTCGATGTAGCAGTATAATCCGAAATCTCTATTCCGGATACATAAGTCATAGGCGGTCTCTAGAAAGACACTATGACTACCTATCTCGAATAGAGTTTTTTCGTGATCTTACGAACACCAGTGATGATTCTTGTTGATGATCCTTTTGTATCGCGATATCATACGTCGAACATAAGGCATGGACAAGCCACCTTATCTGATTCGACTGATTTCTCGTTTACTGAGTTCGACTGTCTAAAATAGACTACGTTCGTCTATAGTGCGGCCACATATTTCTATAGTCTCAATCACACGAGGGGCCCAGCGATATCTCTCTCTTTTACGAGAGGTACAAATCCCATCTTGACTATCTACAATCCAGCACATGATTCGTTTTGTACCTGATACACGCCTTTATAGTCCTCCTGTTACGCAGGACGTTTGACGTATTCAAAGTACGCAACTCCTCATGTTGGATTCCGTAGATATCTCAGGTGTTAGGATCCAATCATGGAACCGTCATATGAGATTCAAGTCATGACACAAGTCCATGTGACAATCTCATGCGGGTCAATCCAGTATTTCGTTCTCCAACGAATACCTATGATCGTGATCGTATCCAATACCTATGATCATCTATATGATCATCAATCACACATCATACTAGTCGTAGTATATCATTATTCCCACAATGATACATGACTAGGGAGTTTAGTATTGTTCATAACAATACATGGATTTCATAACATATCAAGTATGCACAATACGTAATGAAACAAACACTTATCCGTAAACTAATAGAACGTGTCAATACATCAAATGTATCTGAATAAAGCTCGCATAACAGTACATCATAGAGCACTAAACCAACAGTTACACTCAACCTTACGCTATTTAAGTAGACATCTAATGTCAATCACATCCAATGTTACTCTTAGATCGTTTATGAGACTATGATATCAAATATCATTGCATACTCGTCTCATCTGTACCGTTAAGTCTCAAGTCAAACTCGACAACTTAACCTAAGATAAACCATATTCAAGCTGTGGGAACCACGATTTCTCACTCTGCCTCACAAAGATAATCCGGCACGCTCAGCTTTGTCATGACCCGTGATACAGACGATCGATGCCTTGATAGGCGCTCTAGTAATGGAAGGTACACGCTTAGCATTACATAAATAAGGGATTTTCGAAACCATAATTAGATCAAGCATCTACTTTCAAGCTATGAGAACCACCATTTCTCCATCTTGTCTCACCAAGATAGCACGACACACCCAGCTTTGGCATGGCCCATGACACGTACGATCGAGGTCTTGACAAGTGCTTTACTCGTAGAGCTCCTAGATCTAACCGGTTTTTGTGCAACGATTGTACATAATTCGAATAGACCATCCATTCGATTATGTAATCTCAATCCCGAAGCTCCCACTCAATCAAGCATATCTAATATCTTGATTAAGTTACATGCATTCATTCACTATGGACCATCCAAACGAACGAATCATGCTATTTTGAATTACAGTTGATCGGGTTAAGCAATGATTTCTCAAACCAGATCCCGAAACGAAAAACCAAAAATTTTGGTGAAGCCTCGGGACATGGACCGATTGGTCCAGCGTCTAGACCGGTCGGTCTATGCAATTCGGTCTACACAGTCCAGTACGGTCCAGACCGGTCGGTCTTGGTCCAGATCGATCGGTCCACAGTGTGGACCGTTTAGCCCAGACCTGTCGGCCCAACCGACCCACAAAACTACTAGACCGATCGGTCCAGAGGACCAGACCGATCGGTCTAGGCAAAAACGTGATCAGATCTCGTTTTCGTCGTTTCTGACCCGTTTCAGACCCGAATTCGACCCGGTTTTCGCCTGCGAACTCAGAATTTGAAGCTCTTGCACAATATGCAACAATGAACATAAATTATAGTCTAGATCCACAATCAAATCATGCATAGCATCAAAGCAAACACGAATTCAAACGATTCAAATCCTATAACGTGCGTGATCGGGTTCTAACAAAATCATACAGAGAACCAGGCTCTGATACCACTGATAGAATTCCTGGGATCTCAAGAGTGAATCTAATTCCTAAGAGATCGGTTCTAGGGTTTGCGCAGCGGATGTAAAATAAATTTTTTGATAAAACCCTAAAACCTATCATGCATGATCTTATAGAAACGTTAGAATGCTTACCCAATCGATCCGGGGTCTGTATCAATTGATGTATTCGTCCGATCACGTAAGGCAGGAAGAATACCTCACCCTCTACACGTATCCACACGGCAGAAAGGATTCCAACGGTTGCAACTGTCTGCTAGGACTGAAGAACACGTTCTTCTTTGCGCAAGGGTTTCAAGGATTTTTCTCTAGGATTTTCCACTCTCAAAAACTCCCCAAAAGGTCTGAAAATCGTGCCAAGAGCCTTCGGAGGCGTTCCCTAAAGTTAATCCCACTTAAAACCCTAATTAGAACGAGTTTAGGAAATCCCGACGTCTGGACCGATTGGTCCAGGCCTGGACCGATCGGTCTGGAGCTTTTTACGTGTGGACCGATCGGTCCATGATTCTGGACCGATCGGTCTGGAATATTTTCTGGACCGAGCAACATTTGCACGTTACCTCTGGACCGACCGGTCCACGTATCTGGAGCGATCGGTCTAGGTTGGCTGGACCGATCGGTCCAGACCTTCTGGACCGGTCGGTCTGGCCTCCACTCCACCGGGATTTTCTCGTCTCTTCTCGCGCATTCTTCCTTTCCTGTGTGTGACCCTGTAGACTCATTCGATATAGTAGTATAACCCGAAATCTCTTATTTCGATTACACAAGTCATAGGCGGTCTCTATCAAGACACTATGACTATCTATCTCGAATAGAGTTTGTTCGTCATCATACGAATGCCAGTGATGATTCCTGTTGATGATCCTTTTGTATCACGATATCATATGTCTGAAATAGACGACGTTCGTCTATAGTGCGGCCACACATTTCTACAGTCTCGCTCACACGAGGGGCCCATCGATATCTCTTTCTTTTACGAGAGGTACAAATCCCGTCTTGACTATCTACAAACCAGCACATGATTCGTTTCGTACCTGATACACGCCTTTATAGTCCTCCTGTTACGCAGGACGTTTGACGTATTCAAAGTACGCAACTCCTCATGTTGGATTCCGTAGATATCTCAGGTCTTAGGATCCAATCATGGAACCGTCATATGAGATTCAAGTCATGACACAAGTCCATGTGACAATCTCATGCGGGTCAATCCAGTATTTCGTTCTCCAACGAATACCTATGATCGTGATCGTATCCAATACTTATGATCATCTATATGATCATCAATCACACATCATACTAGTCTTAGTATATCATTATTCCCACAATGATACATGACTAGGGAGTTTAGTATTGTTCATAACAATACATGGATTTCATAACATATCAAGTATGCACAATACGTAATGAAACAAACACTCATCCATAAACTAATAGAAAGTGTCAATACATCAAATGTATCTAAATAAAGCTCGCAAAATAGTACATCATAGAGCACTAAACCAACACAGACCATCCGGTCTAGATCAAGCAGACCGATTGGTATGAACCAATTAGACCGATCGGTCTGAACCTAAAAATCCGTTCGGTCGGTCTCAGACCGACCCGAAAAAAAGAGTAGCGGAACGCGAAAAATAAACCGAGTGAGGGAAAGAAAAACTAGACTATTCAGACTAGATATCAACCCGATTCATTATAGTGAAAAAGGAAAAAATATAAAAATAAACCGAAAATATGAGTCAGACCGAACCCCACGTAGTCTGAACCCAAAATAAATAATAGATAAGTTTAAAAACCTTAGAATGGACCGAACTGATTATTCGGGCAGACCGGGACCAAATAGGTCAAACCAGAAGTACAACGCGGTAATTTAACCGGATAGATAGAAAAAAAATATATAAATAATTATAAGAAGAATTAAAAGACTACGCAAGCGGAAATACATGTATAGTAAATAAACTATATAAATGCGTGTGATTGGGGTAGTTGGCATGGTGTTAACGTTAATTCGAAAGGGTTCGGATTAATGTTTAGCGCGTGATTGTAGAAACGAACATTTGTGATTGAATGCGAGATTGCGTCCCATCCATGGGACATCCGATCCGGGTCGGATGCCACCCATATGGGATATGATTGTGAATGCGTGATAAGGAAAATACAGTTCTTGGTAACCGCGGGTTTCCGGGATATGAGCATCCCGAGGATGAGGCATTATACATACCTGAGATTCAGGTAGATTGGGGTCTCCCGAGGAGGTGGAACAAACTTACTCTGTCAGGTTCGGGCACAGATCTGACAAGTATTTCCGCAGCGGATGGTCGGCGAGGGGGAGTTGCAGCGACTGGCTCTCTCTTTATAGTCGATGGCGTCAGTTGTAACCAACATCTAGTGAACTTCGGTATTGAGAGGTGACATCAATACCAGAGCAAGATGACACGCCTAGTATCGAGAGGTGACATCGATGCTAGGGTGAGATGATGTGTTCTAGCGGAGAAAAATATAATTATGCCGGATCCGGCCGTGATTGTGGAGTAGATGGATTCCAAGGAGAGAGGTGGTTGTGCTATGCACATGGGGAGTATATTACTTGTCATACGGACATGATTGTGCTTGCTTATATGATTCTTGTCTGATTCCAAGAGAATAGAACTCTAAACAATTAGCTTAGGATCCCTGTCTATTAGATTATTAGCATATATATATATATATATATATATATTAGATTATTAGCATATATATATGTATTGTTTTCCCTGATTCCACGAGAATAGAACTCTAAGCAATTAGCTTAGGACGTTGTTACGCAATATTTCAGGTCAGGAGAAGTAGTAGCCGTGGAGCGGACTTAGAGACCTGGGCTACCTGTTTCGCTGATCATGTATAATTACATATTTATGATATGCTTATGCTTTTGGAAAAACAGTTTTATATTATATCGGTGGTAGACTTTCACGGTTTGTAATAATGATATCGCTACCACTCGTTATGTATAATTATTTCTGGAATAATGTATTATATATGTATGTATGAATGTTTTTCTTCTGCTAAACTCTGAAAAAGAAAAGTTTTAAATTCCCGCGGATTTTTGGGATTATATTTTTATTTTAGTTATCCATGTAACGCAACTCGTATTGCGGGATACGGGTTACAGATGTCACAGCTTTGATATCAGAGCAGTTCTTTCCATGGGGAAAGAATGTGTACGTAATTTCACTAGTTTTGGGGATGGGAAGGAATGATTTTTAAAAGATTTTTGAAAAATCTAAGCATGATCACCAGGTTCCAATACTAAATAAAGTTTTTTGTCCGCAGTAGCTATGTCTCCCCGATGTGTTGCACCTGCGTAACGACCTGAAGGACCAAGGGCACCTCTGCCGAATAATGACACGGAGAAAATGCGACATCAGTTCGCATTGTTCCAGGGGAACATTGTTGGGTTCCCTTCGGGTTCCTAGCATGCGATCTCATCGATCTAAGGTTTGGTTTCTAGGTTTCATGCAGCGGAAGGAAAGATCTAAACCTAGCCAAACGTCACACAAAACCAATTGTGCAATAACCCGAACAATCGTGTATATCGTCGTGGGATTCGAATACTTACCTCGTTCTTTCAAGATCTGGAAGTATCAATCGATCCAGGGCCTGTTTTAATCACCAAGAGTTGAAAGCACAACTCCTCTACACGTATCCACACCGGCGGGATGAATTCCAATACTTTGGAACGTATCTGGTAGGATTTGTGAAGAGAAAACGATGTCCTTGACTTGGAATCGATATTCCAATCACTAGAACTCAAAATCAAGCTTCTCTAAGCTCTAATGAGTATCTAGGACGTCTGAGGTTCTTACTCTAGGGTTTGTGGCGGCTCTCTCTTTAATTAGAATTGCCCAAAACCCTTAAAACGCGAAAAAGGAAACTTTCCCCGAAAGTCGGACCGTCCGGTCTAAGTCTTGGACCGGACGGTCTGGCTTTC
>NW_010969839.1:260580-288653 GCF_000463585.1 Tarenaya hassleriana | reverse complement strand
GGGTAAAGTCTAGTACCGGTAGACGAATTGAGTCAGTACTAGATGATACCGAAAGGAACGGTACCTGATAGTGCCGGTGGACGGCTTGAGTCAGTACTATCAGGTATCGGAAAAATGTGTGAAATAATGTTAAAGTGTTAAAAAGATAAATGAGAAAGGATTAAATGGATTAAAAGAATTCTTGTATTGAGAGATTAGTTGGCACCGTTCTCCATGAGAATGGGCTCTCCGGGCTCAATCCGAGCCATTCACTAAGCATTATGCTTAGCCCTCTGTTGTTGAATTTTTCAGATCCCGAGGAGTACGAGTAGCGCACTTGCGACGACGACAACTTGGGAACGGTGACATCATGTACGGACATTTTATCTTTCGTGTGTTTTGGACTGTGGAACATGGTTCCATGTGAAAACGGTTGTGTTTAAATTACGTTTTTGGACATGTGTTGTTTTAAAAGACGTGTGATGTGTGTTATTTCCGCTGCGTACTTTTATGTAAAAATGATTTTTAATTCCCGTACTTTCGGTTTTATTATATTTTATTGGTTTTGTCCATGTGGCATATCCTGTTCACGGGATGCAGGATTCGGGTGTCACAATTACCATCAGTGCGATCTGACCATGTTGGAGTTTTATTTTAATAAATGAATGGAGATATTTTTGTATGTTATAATTCTCCACATTTATATTTTTAAAAACTTAAAAAATGTATTTATGATTTTTGGAAGTTTTACAATTTTCCAATCCTATAATTAGGAGATTTTCTTTTCATTTTTCTACACAACAAGATCAAGCAAAACACAAAACAAAACTTTATACAAAAGAAACATCTTTTTCTCTTTGTGATTCAAGCCGAGCTTTGAGTTCGAACAGGCACCGGAGTTTGAAGTACAACTGTTCCGGTGAGGTACGTCTGTCCTATCCTGGGAGGATATATTCCATTAACCGTAGATACCGCGCGGGGAATAATTTCCTTAAGGAGACACGGTTCGCCATGGGTTCAGATTTGATTTTCCGGTTTTAAAAACCATATTGATATAATGATGTTGGTTTGAACATAACGTTTTATACCGTTATCGGAATTGCATGTTCTAGAGGTCTTTCATAGATATCGAAATTATCTTTCTAATGATGTATGATATGCATGATGTGGTTGTATATTTTGAAAGTTATTAAGCTCGAAGTTCTTGGTATGGAATTGCAAGTTAATAAAGAATAAATATGAGACATAAAATAACACACCCAACAATATATTCTATTGGCCCACGCTTTTCAAAGATGTCCACAGGTTTGTCTCTTCATGTGACGCTTGCCAGCGTACGGGTAATATATCCCGTCGTCATGAAATGCCCCAACAATATATTCTTGAGGTAGAACCATTCGATGTCTGGGGCATAGATTTTATGGGGCATTTCCCCTCTTCTTGTGGAAATGTGTACATTATGGTTGCAGTTGACTACGTGACCAAATGGGTGGAAGTCCTGACAAGTCCCACGAACGACAACAAAACCGTGGTGCGCATGCTCAAATGCACGATCTTCCCACGATTCGGTGTTCCCCGTGTCATCATCAGCGATGGGGGATCGCACTTCATCAACCGCACGATCAAAGCCCTCCTGCTCAAATACGGTGTCAAACACAAGATTACAACGCCTTATCACCCTCAGACCAGTGGGATGGTGGAAGTTTCAAACCGCGAGATCAAGTCCATACTCGAGAAGACGGTATCCAAATCCCGAAAAGATTGGGCTCTCAAACTCGATGACGCTGTCTGGGCTTATCGCACGGCATTCAAAGAAGACGGTATCCAAATTCCAACTCGTCTATGGCAAGGCATGCCATCTCCCCGTAGAATTAGAGCACAAAGCTTATTGGACCATTAAGCAGTTGAACTATGACATCAAATCTGCGGCCGAGAAACGGGTTCTCTCGCTCCATCATCTTGAGGAAATACGTCTTGATTCGTATGAAAACGCTAAAATCTACAAAGAACGGACGAAGAAATGGCACGACAAGCACATCCTCCAGCGTCACTTCCAGGTAAATGATCTTGTCCTTTTGTTTAACTCACGATTGCGACTTTTTTCCAGGAAAGTTGAAATCCCGGTGGTCTGGTGTTGGGTTCCCTTCGGGTTCCTAGCATGCGATCTCATCGATCTAGGGTTTGGTTTCTAGGTTTCATGCAGCGGAAGGAAAGATCTAAACCTAGCCAAACGTCACACAAAACCAATTGTGTAATAACCCGAACAATCGTGTATATCGTCGTGGGATTCGAATACTTACCTCGTTCTTTCAAGATCTGGAAGTATCAATCGATCCAGGGCCTGTTTTAATCACCAAGAGTTGAAAGCACAACTCCTCTACACGTATCCACACCGGCGGGATGAATTCCAACGCTTTGGAACGTATCTGCTAGGATTTGTGAAGAGAAAACCGATGTCCTTGACTTGGAATCGATATTCCAATCTCTATAACTCAAAATCAAGCTTCTCTAAGCTCTCATTAGAATCTAGGACGTCTGAGGTTCTTACTCTAGGGTTTGTGGCGGCTCACCCATTAATTAGAATTGCCCAAAACCCTTAAAACGCGAAATAGGAAATCTGCCCGAAAGTCGGACCGTCCGGTCTAGGTCTTGGACCGGACGGTCTGGCTTTCCACGTGGAACGGACGTTCCGCTTTCCCTCGCAGAACGGACGGTCTTGATGCCTGGGCTACCTGTTTCGCTGATCATGTATAATTACATATTTATGATATGCTTATGCTTTTGGAAAAACAGTTTTATATTATATCGGTGGTAGACTTTCACGGTTTGTAATAATGATATCGCTACCACTCGTTATGTATAATTATTTCTGGAATAATGTATTATATATGTATGTATGAATGTTTTTCTTCTGCTAAACTCTGAAAAAGAAAAGTTTTAAATTCCCGCGGATTTTTGGGATTATATTTTTATTTTAGTTATCCATGTAACGCAACTCGTATTGCGGGATACGGGTTACAGATGTCACAGCTTTGATATCAGAGCAGTTCTTTCCATGGGGAAAGAATGTGTACGTAATTTCACTAGTTTTGGGGATGGGAAGGAATGATTTTTAAAAGATTTTTGAAAAATCTAAGCATGATCACCAGGTTCCAATACTAAATAAAGTTTTTTGTCCGCAGTAGCTATCCAAGTCAAGGACATCGGTTTTCTCTTCACAAATCCTAGCAGATACGTTCCAAAGCGTTGGAATTCATCCCGCCGGTGTGGATACGTGTAGAGGAGTTGTGCTTTCAACTCTTGGTGATTAAAACAGGCCCTGGATCGATTGATACTTCCAGATCTTGAAAGAACGAGGTAAGTATTCGAATCCCACGACGATATACACGATTGTTCGGGTTATTGCACAATTGGTTTTGTGTGACGTTTCGATGTGTTGCACCTGCGTAACGACCTGAAGGACCAAGGGCACCTCTGCCGAATAATGACACGGAGAAAATGCGACATCAGTTCGCATTGTTCCAGGGGAACATTGTTGGGTTCCCTTCGGGTTCCTAGCATGCGATCTCATCGATCTAGGGTTTGGTTTCTAGGTTTCATGCAGCGGAAGGAAAGATCTAAACCTAGCCAAACGTCACACAAAACCAATTGTGCAATAACCCGAACAATCGTGTATATCGTCGTGGGATTCGAATACTTACCTCGTTCTTTCAAGATCTGGAAGTATCAATCGATCCAGGGCCTGTTTTAATCACCAAGAGTTCAAAGCACAACTCCTCTACACGTATCCACACCGGCGGGATGAATTCCAACGCTTTGGAACGTATCTGCTAGGATTTGTGAAGAGAAAACCGATGTCCTTGACTTGGAATCGATATTCCAATCTCTATAACTCAAAATCAAGCTTCTCTAAGCTCTCATTAGAATCTAGGACGTCTGAGGTTCTTACTCTAGGGTTTGTGGCGGCTCACCCATTAATTAGAATTGCCCAAAACCCTTAAAACGCGAAATAGGAAATCTGCCCGAAAGTCGGACCGTCCGGTCTAGGTCTTGGACCGGACGGTCTGGCTTTCCACGTGGAACGGACGTTCCGCTTTCCCTCGCAGAACGGACGGTCTTGATGCCTGGGCTACCTGTTTCGCTGATCATGTATAATTACATATTTATGATATGCTTATGCTTTTGGAAAAACAGTTTTATATTATATCGGTGGTAGACTTTCACGGTTTGTAATAATGATATCGCTACCACTCGTTATGTATAATTATTTCTGGAATAATGTATTATATATGTATGTATGAATGTTTTTCTTCTGCTAAACTCTGAAAAAGAAAAGTTTTAAATTCCCGCGGATTTTTGGGATTATATTTTTATTTTAGTTATCCATGTAACGCAACTCGTATTGCGGGATACGGGTTACAGATGTCACAGCTTTGATATCAGAGCAGTTCTTTCCATGGGGAAAGAATGTGTACGTAATTTCACTAGTTTTGGGGATGGGAAGGAATGATTTTTAAAAGATTTTTGAAAAATCTAAGCATGATCACCAGGTTCGTCCACACCTGGACCGGACGGTCTGGCCCTTTGCGGAACGGACAGTCCATTTCTACTGGAACGGACGGTCCGAATTGGGTGGACCGTCCGGTCCAGGTCTGGACCGGACGGTCTGGCCATCTGGAATTCTTCCAGATCGCTCCGTCACTCTTTTCTCGCGTTGTTCTCTTCACGTGTGATCCATCCCTAATGATGTGTGACCCTGTAGGCCCATTCGAAGTGGCAAGTCCGATTTCAACGAGGGGCCCAGCGGCATCTCTCCTGCGTAGGAGGTGACAAGTCATGTATTGCATGTCTACTATCTGCATATGATTCGTGAACGTATTTGAGCAATGCCGTTATGATCATCCGGTTAAAGACGACGTTTGACGCAGTCAAGACACGTCACTCCTCATATCAGATACTCTAGACATCTTAGGTCTGAGGATCCAAGAACGAACCGCTGTATGAGATTCAAGTCATGACTCATGTCCATGTGACAATCTCATGTGGGTCATCTAGTAACTCGTTCCAAACGAGAACCCATGATTGTGATTTGCGTCTAATGCATATGATCATAATCATCTATCACACATCATGCTGGTCTTAATTCATCATTGTTCCCACAATGATAACTGACCAGGGAGTTTAGAATCATCTGCAATGATTCAAGGATATTTACCGTAATATAACAAACATGCTAATCATATAACGGGAAAAGTAATGCATTCATAAACCAATGAATCAATACATAGTCAAAATGTCATATCACGGATCATCGTAGAGCATTACAACCAACAAACATTTGGCAGTTTGTACGTGTTGGGTTCCCTGCGGGTTCCTAGCATGCGATCTCATCGATCTAGGGTTTGGTTTCTAGGTTTCATGCAGCGGAAGAAAAAGATCTAAACCTAGCCAAACGTCACACAAAACCAATTGTGCAATAACCCGAAAGAACGTGTAATATCACCGTGGGATTCGAATACTTACCTCGTTCTATCAAGATCTGGAAGTATTAATCGATCCAGGGCCTGTTTTAAAAACCTAGAGTTGAAAGCACAACTCCTCTACACGTATCCACACCGGCGGGATGAATTCCAACACTTTGGAACGTATCTGCTAGGATTTGTGAAGAGAAAACGATGTCCTAGACTTGGAATCGATATTCCGGTGTTTAGAACTCAAGAGAAAGCTTCTCCAAAGCTCTAGGAAGTGTCTAGGACGTCTGAGGATGATTACCTAGGGTTTGTGGCGGCTTCCCTCATTAATTAGGATTGCCCAAAACCCTAAAACACAAAAAAAGGAAACTGTCCCGTAAGTTGGACCGTCCGGTCTAGGTCTGGACCGGACGGTCTGACCTTCTACGCAGAACGGACGGTCCGTCACTACACGCAGAACGGACGGTCTGTACGCCTGGACCTGGTCCAGAACCGGACGGTCTGGCCGTCTGGAACCCTTCCAGCTCGTTCCGTGGTTCCTTTCTCGCGTCGTTTTCTTCACGTGTGATCCGTCCCTAATGGTGTGTGACCCTGTAGGCCCATTCGAAGTGGCAGTGGCTTCGGAAACCCTTTCCCGAACCACAAGTCATGGTTAGTCTCTAGCAAGACGCCATGACCACCCACCTAGAATAGAGTTAGAGGTGATCTAACAAAGCCAGCAATAGTTCGAGTTCTGATCCTTTGTCTCACGATGTCGTATGTTGAACAAGGGCATGGTATGAACCACCCTTCAAGTTCAACTGCTTACTCGTCTAGGCAAATCGACTGATAAAATAGATGCAACTTCATCTATAGCGTGGCCACGCATATTCACAGTCTGATTTCCACGAGGGGCCCAGCGACATCTCTCCTGCTTAGGAGGTGACAAGTCCGTATTGCATGTCTACTATCTGCATATGATTCGTGAACGTATCTGAGCAACGCCATTATGATCATCCGGTTAAAGACGACGTTTGACGCAGTCAAGACACGTCACTCCTCATATCAGATACTCTAGACATCTCAGGTCTAAGGATCCAAGAACGAACCGCTGTATGAGATTCAAGTCATGACTCATGTCCATATGACAATCTCATGCGGGTCATCCAGTCACTCGTTCCAAATGAGTACCCGTGAATGTGATTTGCATCCAATGCATATGATCATCATCATCAATCACACATCATGCTGGTCTTAATTCATCACTGTTCCCACAATGACAACTGACCAGAGATTTTAGAATCATCTGCAATGATTCAAGGATATCTACCGAAATATAACAAACATGCCAATCATATCACGGGAAAAGTAATGCATTCATAAACCAATGAATCAATACATAGTCAAAATATCATATAACGGATCATCGTAGAGCATTACAACCAACAATCTCCCACTATGCTCTATGATCTATCTTACAAGCATCTAATCCCCATACACATAACATGACAATCATGCTTTGACGAAGGGAGAGGCTTCGTCAGCGGGTCAGTAATATTATCATCTGTCGATACTCTGCTTAACTTCACGTCTCCTCTGTCGATGATTTCTCTGATCAGGTGAAATCGCCTGAGTATGTGTTTGGATCTCTGGTGTGACCGGGGTTCCTTAGCTTGTGCGATCGCACCATTGTTGTCACAGTACAACTCAATGGGATCTGCAATGCTAGGAACGACGCCCAGGTCTCTGTCGGTCTGGAAACTAGCATCGGTATAACCCCTTATAGCGAGCTCGTCTTCCAATCCGCCATACACCAAGAACAAATCCTTAGTCCTTCTCAAGTACTTAAGGATGTTCTTGACCGCAATCCAGTGAGCCTCACCTAGTTAAGACTGATATCTACTAGTCATACTCAATGCATATGATACATCCAGACGAGTACACAACATGGGTACATGATGGATCCAATTGCCGAGGCATATGGAATCCTACTCATGCGCTCTTGCTCATCCTGTGTCTTTGGACACTGAGTCTTGCTAAGAGCCACGTCATGTCCCATTGGCAAGGCACCCCTCTTTGAGTCTTGCATCTTGAACCGATTCAAGACCTTGTCAATGTATGTACTCTGACTTAGACCAAGAAGCCTTCTCGATCTATCTCTATAGATCTTGACTCCTAGAATATATGCGACTTCTCGTAAGTCCTTCATCGAAAAGACCGATCCTAGCCATGATTTTACTCCTTGCAAGGTAGGAATGTCATTTCCGATGAGCAATATATCATCCACATAAAGTACAAGGAAGACCACTGCGCTCCCACTGACCTTCTTGTAAATACATGGCTCATCTTCGTTTTGCAGGAAGCCAAACGTTTTGACCGCCTCGTCAAATCGAAGATTCCAGCTCCTCGAAGCCTGCTTCAATCCATAAATGGATCTCTCAAGCTTGCACACCTTCCTCGGACTCTTAGGATCAACAAAACCCTCAGGTTGTGTCATGTACACATCCTCGAGCAAATTCCCGTTAAGGAATGCAGTCTTGACGTGCATCTGCCATATCTCGTAGTCATAATACACAGTGGTCTTGACGTCATATCTGCCATATCTCGTAGTCATAATACCCAGCTACGGCTAGCAGAATCCGTATGGATTTAAGCATCACGACTGGTGAAAAGGTTTCATCATAGTCTATACCATGAATCTGCCGAAACCCTTTCGTGACGAGTCGTGCCTTATAGGTATGCACGATGCCATCCATGTCGGTTTTCTTCATCCAATGGTCTTAATACCATCGAATGAATCAACCAAAGTCCACACTTTGTTGTCGTACATGGATTGCATCTCAAACTCCATGGCCTGGTGCCATTTCTCGGAATCGGAACTCGCCACAGCCTCTGAATACGACGTAGGCTCATCATGTTCTAACAATATGAGTTCGTCGTTTCCAGTCATAAGAAAACCATATCTTGTAGGCTCTTGGCGAATTCTACCAGATCTCCGAGGTCCACTAGGAGGTACTGTCTCAACAACTTGTGACACAGGTTGAACCGATTCGACCTGTTCACTCGGTTCTTCGACTACTTGTGGCTCTCGAACTTCTTCGAGATCTATTTTACTCCCACTAACTCTCTTGGAGATGAACTCTCTCTCCAAGAAAGATCCATTCCGAGCAACAAACACTTTGTTCTCAGATGGGTTGTAGAACCAGTACCCTTTAGTTTCCTTAGGGTAACCCACAAATATGCATTTATCAGACTTGGCGGATAGCTTATCAGAAGCCAGACGTTTCACGTAAACGTCGCATCCCCAAATCTTCATAAATGCTAACCTTGGACACTTCCCAATCCATATCTCATATAGTGTCTTCTGAACCGACTTTGTTGGACAGTTGTTCAGTATAAGCGTTGTCGTTTCCAAGGCGTAACCCCAAAAAGATTTAGGAAGATCGACATGACTCATCATAGACCGTACCATATCTAATAGGGTACGGTTCCTCCTCTCGGAAACGCCATTCCATTGTGGCGTTCCAGGCGGAGTCAGCTGTGAGACAATCCCACAATCTACCAGATAGTCAGTGAACTCTTGGCTCATAAAATCGCCACCTCGATCAGATCGAAGCAACTTGATCCTCTTGCCAAGTTGGTTCTTACCTCGTTTCTGAAATTCTTGAACAATTCAAGCGTTTCAGACTTATGTCTCATCAAGTAGACATAACCGTACCTACTGAAATCATATCAGTAAACGTAACAAAGTACATATAACCTCCTCTAGCGGGCGAGCTCATAGGACCGCATACATCACTATGTATGAGTTCTAGCAACTCTGTAGCCCGTTCTCCTTCATCAAACATGAATCACTCATAGGACCGCATACATCACTATGTATGAGTTCTAGCAACTCTGTAGCCCGTTCTCCTTCATCAAACATGAATCACATGATTCAATTGACTCATAATGAAAAGAATCAAGAAGTCCATCAGAATGAAGCTTCGCTATGCGTTTCTCGTTGATGTGGCCAAGTCGACAATGCCAGAGATAGGTCGGGTTTAAGTCGTTCGACCTGTATCCAGATGGTTCATCTTCCAAAATATAAAGGCCATTAAACTGGTAACCCTTACCATAGAATAAATCGCCTCTATAAACGGACAGACATTTGTTCTCAATAACAAATCTGAAACCATCTGAGTCTAAGCAAGAAATCGATATGATGTTCCTACTGATGGCAGGTACAAAATAACAATCATGCAACTCCAATACAAGGCTAGAAGGTAAAGTCAGATCGTAAGTCCCGACAATCAATGCAGCAACTTTTGCTCCATTCCCGACGTGGAGATCTACTTCACCCTTCGCCAATTGTCTACTTCCCCGCAGTCCCTGCACATTTGTACAAATGTGCGAGGCACATCCGGTATCCAATACCCATGATGTAGAAGTACACAGTTAGCCTCTATAATGAAGATACCAGAAGTTGAAACTTCTGCAAGCTTCTTCTTCCTCTGAACTTCCAGGTAGAGTCTGCAATTTCTATACCAATGCCCATCAGCATGACAGAAATAACACTCTTCGTTCTTGGGTTTGGGCTTAGGCTTAGTGACAACACTTGTCACTTTTCTCTTGCCCTTACCTTTGGAACGCTTCCTTTTGTTGGAACTCTTTCCAACAACCACCATATCATTCTTTCCTTGGCTCCCAGCTTTCTCTTGTAATGACATATTCAACTGATCAACCATCAATGAATTGTACATGTCATCTAATTGTTCATGCAATTCTGAAGACATCTTTCCAAGCATCAAGCTGGACACGTCCAGATCATCATCCTCATGCTTCCAATAAGCATCAATGATCGATCTAGAAGCCGTGGTCAGAGGCTTATCCTTCATAAGGATAGATCGCATGGTGAGATTAACCAGATTCCTGCAACAGATATGTACTATAGAAAAAGACAAACAAACAGACAGAAGATATGCAAGTCGCTTAGTACACTTACTAACACAGATAATAGATGCAATATGACAGGCTCCCACTAAGAAAAACACCCTCAATGAGTTTCTAAGTGAGCTAGGATCCATATTTCACATGCTTTTGAGTCAGCTAGGGCATGACGCTCAAAACCATGCTATTTAGGTAGACAACACTTTGTCAATCACATCCTATGTGATTCCTAGATGAGTATGCATGTTCCTCATCCCATCCTTACCATCAGGTCCAAGTCCGACTTGATAACCCAATTCAAGCTCAACCATATTTGAACTCTGAGAATCACGATTTCTCCATACTGCCTCACCAAGATAGTCAGGCACGCTCAGCTAGGGCATGACCCGATCGAGGCCTTGACAGTTGCTCTACTAATGGGCGGTAACAACTTGAGATTACATGAGGCATAGGTGACTTGAACATCAGGATACCTTAACTGAATTCAAGTCAGTTCAGTCAAATTGTTCTGATCAACTCAGTTGAACTACACTTAGTTCTTGAAATACACTTAGTTCTATTGAGTCGTCTATGTATAGAATCCCTTGGCCAAACAACAATTGTTTGCCTTAGATTCGATACCAGAACCCTCTCAATATCCTAATTCAGATATTTGATTCGAGACAACGATTGCACAATCAAAACTCTGAATTCTGGATTATCATCAAGCTTGGTCTTATATGAGGCTTTGATTCCAATTCTGATAATTGATCCGACACAACGATTGTTCGATCAAAAACCTGAATTTTCGGAATCCCGGATTGTCTGAAGTCCAGACCGACTGGTCCGGCCTGTGGACCGATCGGTCTGACCAGCACAGACCGTTCTGAGTTGTTCGGTCTTGGTTCGAGACCCAGATCGGTCGGTCCAACCTTTGGACCGATCGGTCCGGACCTATTCGGACCGAACGGACTGATCACTGGTCTCGAAGTCCCAGACCGGTCGGTCCAACCTTTGGACCGATCGGTCCAGTCTCTCGGACCGAGTGCAGACCGACCCCGAAGATCGAACGTTCCACCAGACCCGGACCGATCGGTCCCAAGATCAGACCGGTCGGTCTATCGAACGTGATCCGACATCCTCTTTTGGTCATCGGTCCAGACCGGTCGGTCCAACCCTTGGACCGGTCGGTCTGACCTAATTTGACCTAAAAGGGAATAACTGTCGTCACGCGTAGACCGATCGGTCTACTCTCTAGACCGGTCGGTCCACGTGACGGACAGACTTCGGATCTCGGTTTCAGGTCCCGAAAACTAGGGTTTTCATCCCCGTTTCGACGCACCGTCAAGCCTCCCAAGAACCATCGCTCATCCATGCATCATTCAACAATCAAAATAATCAAACAAGCATAGATCTCATGTTTACATGCATTCTAACCATTAAAACCATGAAAAACATGCAAAGATCTATAGTCTACATCCATTCTAACAATTAAAATCATGCAAACCTGCAAAGATCTATTGTTTACATGCATCTTAACAATTAAAATCATGCAAACAGGCAACAGGCACGGCGATATATAGAGAACCAGACTCTGATACCACTGTTGGGTTCCCTACGGATTCCTAGCATGTGATCTCATCGGTCTAGGGTTTGGTTTCTAGGTTTCATGCAGCGGAAGAAAAAGATCTAAACCTAGCCAAACGTCACACAAAACCAATTGTGCAATAACCCGAAAGAACGTGTAATATCACCGTGGGATTCGAATACTTACCTCGTTCTATCAAGATCTGGAAGTATTAATCGATCCAGGGCCTGTTTTAATCACCTAGAGTTGAAAGCACAACTACTCTACACGTATCCACACCGGCGGGATGAATTCCAACACTTTGGAACGTATCTGCTAGGATTTGTAAAGAGAAAACGATGTCCTAGACTTGGAATCGATATTCCGGTATTTAGAACTCAAGAGAAAGCTTCTCCAAAGCTCTAGGAAGTGTCTAGGACGTCTGAGGATGATTACCTAGAGTTTGTGGCGGCTTCCCTCATTAATTAGTATTGCCCAAAACCCTAAAACGCGAAAAAAGGAAACTGTCCCGTAAGTCAGACCGTCCGGTCTAGGTCTGGACCGGACCGTCTGACCTTCTACGCAGAACGGACGATCCGTAACTACACGCAGAACGGACGGTCTGTACGCCTGGACCTCGCGAACGGTCGGTCCATTCTTCAGCGGAACGGACGAACTGACATGGCTGGACCGTCTGGAACCCTTCCAGCTCGTTCCGTGGTTCCTTTCTCGCATCGTTTTCTTCACGTGTGATCCATCCCTAATGGTGTGTGACCTTGTAGGCCCATTCGAAGTGGCAGTGGCTTCGGAAACCCTTTCCCGAATCATAAGTCATGGTTCGTCTCTAGCAAGACGCCATGACCACCCACCTAGAATAGAGTTAGAGGTGATCTAACAAAGCCAACAATAGTTCGAGTTCTGATCCTTTGTCTCACGATGTCGTATGTTGAACAAGGGCATGGTATGAACCACCCTTCAAGTTCAACCGCTTACTCGTCTAGGCAAATCGACTGATAAAATAGATGCAACTGCATCTATAGCGTGGCCACGCATTTTCACAGTCTGATTTCGACGAGGGGCCCAGCGACATCTCTCATGCTTAGTAGGTGACAAGTCCCGTATTGCATGTCTATTATCTGCATATGATTCGTGAACGTATCTGAGCAATGCCGTTATGATCATCCGGTTAAAGACGACGTTTGACGCAGTCAAGACACGCCACTCCTCATATCAGATCCTCTAGACATCTCAGGTCTAAGGATCCAAGAACGAAACGCTGTATGAGATTCAAGTCATGACTCATGTCCATATGATAATCTCATGCGGGTCATCCAGTCACTCGTTCCAAATGAGTACCCGTGATTGTGATTTGCATCCAATGCATATGATCATCATCATCAATCACACATCATGTTGGTCTTAATTCATCACTTTTCCCACAATGACAACTGACCAGAGATTTTAGAATCATCTGCAATGATTCAAGGATATCTACCGAAATATAACAAACATGCCAATCATATCACGGGAAAAGTAATGCATTCATAAACCAATGAATCAATACATAGTCAAAATGTCATATCATCATCGTAGAGCATTACAACCAACAGTACGAGGCTGCATGCCATCACCACCGCCACCGCCTGCTGCACCACCTGCGCGGAGGGAGGTTTGCCACCACCACCACCGATGCCTGTACCTCCGAGGATTCTAGAGCAAGTGGTAGTGGACTACTTGCCATTCGTTAAAGAACTCCGAGCCCTGGGCACTCCGGAGTTTGAGGGTTCTTTTAGCACGGAGGCAGATGAAGACTGGATCATCAAGATTACTCATCATTTCAACTATATCCGGTGCCTGCTGGGGTACCGTACTGAGATTGGGAGCCATCATCTGGCTGGCGCAGCTCGCCACTGGTGGGAGAGAGTCGTACGTGAGGCTCCTGCAGAACACCAGTTCTTATGGAATGAATTCCGGGCGAAGTTTGAACAGAAGTGTTATCAGAGGCAGGATCAGGGCCACCGCATCGTGGAATTCCTTCATCTCGAGCAGGGTAACCTGACTGTTCGAGAGTAGGAAGTGGAATTCAACCGGTTGCTGAAGTATGGAGCTCATCTAGTTCCAATCGAGGAATACAAGATCCAAAAATTCATCGCTGGATTACGTCCTTCTCTCAGGAAGAGAATCGAGTGTCATGAATACCCTACGTTGAGTCGGTACATCAACCAACTCGACAAGGTGAAACAAAGTGAGAATGAGAAGATGGACGCCAAGATACAAGACCGTGGCCCATACAGGAGAGTTCCGACCAACCGTCCCCCTATGAGGATTGACCAGACAAGTCAACCTCGCGATCAGGGGAAGGCTCCAACATTTCTCCCTACAACACCAGTGCAACCACTACAGTTTACGAGGTCATGCTCTAAGTGTGGTCGAGACCATACTGGACCCTGCGGGAACACCATGACATGCTAGTTACGGTTAACCGGGGCATTTTGCTGCTAGATGCACTACAAAAATAGCTCCTCAAGCTAACAACAAGCCACTGCATCCACCACAGAGGAGATCAGGGATTGCACCGAGAGTTTATGCTCTCACGACTGAGGAAGTTGCCCAAGAGGACCCGTACACAGTGGAGGAGCCATAGGCGGCAGAGCCGTTGACCACCTATGAGGTCACTGACGACGATTACACAGAGGAGGCTGACATTGCTGCCATCATAGGTACCATTTACATACATGAAGTGACATGCATTACTTTATTTGACACAAGAGCTACACGTAGCTTCTTGAGTGAGAAAAAGGCAGGAGAGTTGTCGATCATGGAGATTGATCACGATGTGTATGCCTGTGAAACAGACTCTTCCAATACAGGGGATTTTGTATTGCATGCCCTTACCTATCTGCGGGAGGATGTTGACTGCAGATCTTATCGTTGTACTTATACGGGGTTATGACTTGATAATGGAAATGGATTGGTTGTCGAAGCATCAAGCCCAGATTAACTGTCGCCAGCGAGCTATTTGGTTCAATGAGGAGAGCGGAGGATTTGAGTTCGTTGGGAACAGGTCACGGAAGGTGTATCCCATTATATCAGCATTGAAGGCCAACAAGATGGTCGAGAAGGGGAATGAAGCCTTCCTGGTTGTAATCATACCAACCGAAGAAGCAGAAGCAAAGCTGGAAGACGCTGCTGTGGTTCAGGAATTCCCAGATGTATTTCCTGATGAACTACCCGGACTACCACCAGAACGGGAGGTAGATCTCCATTGAGGTTGTGCCAGGAACGGAGCCAATATCTAAGACCCCCTATCGGATGGCTCCGATCGAAATGACAGAACTGAAGAAGCAGCTAAACAAACTAATGGAGATCACAGGATTTATCCGACCGAGTGTATCACCATGGGGAGTACCGGTGTTATTTGTGAAGAAGAAGGATGGTAGTATGCGACTCTGCATTGACTACTGAGGCCTTAATCAAGTGACCATCAAGAATCGGTACCCCTTGCCGAGAATTGATGAGTTGCTTGACCAACTGCAAGGAGCGAAATGGTTTTCAAAGATCGATTTGCGCTCTGGGTATTACCAGATCCGAGTGAAGGTTGTGGATATTCAGAAGACTACTTTTCGAACGCGATACAACCACGTTGAATTTATGGTCATGCCATTTGGATCGACGAATGCTCCAGCGGTTTTCATGCAGCTAATGCACCGTGTGTTCATGAAATATCTCGATGAGTTCGTCATAATCTTCATTGACGATCTCTTGATATATTCACCGGACTACCAAACTCATGAAGAACACTTGTGGAAGATCTTATGACGATTGCGGGATAATCAGTTATACACTAAATACAACAAGTGTGGTTTTTGGTTGCAAGAAATTGGATTCCTTGGTCACGTAGTGTCTGCGCAAGGGATCCAGGTTGATCTGGCAAAGATCGAGATAGTAATGGGTTAGAAGACGCCTACTCATGCGACCGAAATTCGAAGTTTCTTGGGTTTAGCAGGCTATTATCATCGTTTTGTTGAGGAATTCACTAAACTGGCATGAAACTGACAGGAAAGAATATATTGGTTTAGTACTCTATGATGTACTGCTGTATGAGCTTTATTTAGATACATTTGATGTATTGACACTTTGTATGGTTTTATGGATGAATGTTTGATTCATTACGTATTGTGCATGCTTTAATATGTTATGAAATCCATGTATTGTTCATAACACTACTAAACTCCCTAGTCATATGTCATTATGAGAACAATGATGTGTTAAGACGGTAACAATCCAAAAACATGCCTCCACGTTTTACTCACCTGCTCTTTTCACTATCACCCACACACTCTCTCTCCATTTTCTTTACGTATGTTCTCCTATATGTTCTCATGTTGTTTCCCTTCACTCAATCGTTTCTCAGAGACTCCTCCATCGCATCCTTTCTCTAGCTACTGACTATCACTCAATCTTATGTCTTTTGGTTTGGTAAGTCATCTCTTTCTTTTCTTTTACTTCTAATGCTTCACTCTTTCAGTGTCTCTCTCTTTTCATCTAGTTACTCATCACTCCCAACATCGATTTTCCTCTCCAGCGATAATTTTGATCGAATTAAGCGAAGGAACTACCATCTAAACAACCCACAAACCCCCAAGAAGCAAAGGAATTCAACTATGAGTGAATCGAGTTCAATTCGAAAATTCAATTTTTATTAATTCTTGGTGATTTCGACATGTTTGCATTAAATTGATGTTTGATTTATATCATTGAATGAATTTTTGTGAATTTTAGGTTTTAATCCGATAAATTTTGATATATTTGAGTGTTATTATAAAATCGCTAGATCCATATCAGACCGAACTAATTTTGGTCCGGACCGAATTATAATATAAAGAATAAAAAAATATAATAATAATAACCATAACTAATAATAATAATTTTGAAATAATAATATTAATAATTATAATCATCATAATAATAAAATAAAAAATAATAATAATCTTAATAACAATAATGATAACGCTAATAATAATAAAAATAATTATAATCATCATTATAAAGTAAATAATAAAATAAATAATATTAACAATAAGAAGAAGAAAAAGAAAAAAAAATAAACTTACGAAAGATTCTAATTTGAATCTATATTTCCTTCTAAGGCGTGTTCTTCAAGTTGATAAAAAAAATAATGGTAATAATAATAATAATAATAATAATAATAATAATAATAATAATAATAATAATAATAATAATAAATAAATAAAGTTAAAGAAAATCTCAATTTATCGGTCCAAATAATAATTCAGAACCAAATAAATAGAATTGAAATAAAACTGAATGCAGGTTGGATCAAACCAAAGCTCAAGGCAAGTGCAAAAATATGGGATAACTTGAATTAGTAATCCAGAAGGATCGAAACTTAATTTGAACAAATTTATAATTTAAAAAAAAAAGAGCTTGGGACGATCGTCCGGAGCAAAAAAAAAATTAATACTCAATTTGACTTCTACAGACCCAGAGGAGTTCTAGGAAGTTCTCTATCCATCACCCAAATCCACTATCCACTATCCGCAACCCGCAAGCATAACCCGAGGTGAGTGAATTTGAGTTTAATTCGGAAGTCTATTGACAAGGGGTTTGGGTTTTGAGTATTTCTTGATTAATTGATAATTGATTCACGTTCTAAATTGAAATAAGAATTTTTGATGAATTACTCGTACAAAATCAGGTATGTTTGTGTAAGTTTCGTGAAGAAGAGAAAAATATAATAATAAACCGAAAATATGGGTCAGACCGGACCCCACGTAGTTTGAACCCAAAAATGAATAACAAGTAAGCCTAAAAACCAGGGAATGAACCGGACTGGTTATCCGGGCGGACCGAGACCAGATAGGTCAAACCAGAGGTATAATTCGGTCAAACCAGAGGTCAAACCAGGGAATGAACCGGACTGGTTATCCGGGCTGACGTTGCCGCTATCACATGTATCATTTGCATACATGATGTTGCATGCGTCACTTTGTTTGACACAGGAGCTACCCATAGCTTTATGAGTGAGAAAAATGCAGGAGAGTTGTCAATCATGGAGATCGATACGACTACACCTGCGGGACAGACTCTTCTAGTGCAGGAGATTTTGCATTGTATGCCCTTGACTATCTGTGGGAGGATGTTGACTGCAGATCTTATCGTCGTACCTATCCGGGGTTATGACTTAATACTGGAAATGAATTGGATGTCGAAGCATCAAGCCCAGATTGACTGTCGCCAACGAACTATTTGATTCACTGAGGAGAGCGGAGGATTCGAGTTTATTGGAAACAAGTCACGGAAGGTGTATCCAATTATATCAGCTCTGAAGGCCAACAAGATGATGGAGAAGGGGAAGGAAGCCTACCTAGTTGTAATCACTGCAAGCGAAGAAGCAGAAGCAAAGTTGGAAGACACTATTGTAGTTCGGGAATTTCCCGATGTTTTTCCTGATGAATTACCCGGACTACCACCAGAACGGGAGGTAGACTTCCCTGTTGAGGTTGTGCCAGGAACATAGCCAATATCTAAGACTCCCTATCGGATGGCTCCGACCGAGATGGCAGAACTAAAGAAGCAGCTGAACGAACTAATGGAGACAGGATTTATTCGACTGAGCGTATCACCGTGGGGAGCACCGGTGTTATTTGTGAAGAAGAAGGATGGTAGTATGCGACTCTGCATTGACTACCGAGGTCTTAACCAAGTGACCATCAAGAATCGGTACCCCTTGCCGAGAATTGATGAGCTGCTTGACCAGTTGCAAGGAGCGAAGTGGTTTTCTAAGATCGACTTACGTTCTGGGTATTATCAGATCCGTGTAAAGGCTAGGGATATTCGGAAGACTGCCTTTCGAACGAGGTACGACCACTTCGAATTCGTGGTCATGCCATTTGGGTTGACGAATGCCCCAGCCGTCTTCATGTAGTTGATGCACCGCGTGTTCATCGATTATCTCGATGAGTTCGTCATAATCTTTATTGACGATCTCTTGATATATTCACCGGACCAACAGACGCATGAAGAACACTTACGGAAGATCTTATGGAGATTGAGAGATAATCAATTATACGCTAAATTCAGCAAGTGTGGTTTTTGGTTGCAAGAAATCGGATTCCTTGGTCACGTCATTTCAGCGCAAGGTATCCAGGTTGATCCAGCAAAGATCAAGGCAGTAATGGATTGGAAGACGCCCACTAATGCGACTGAAATTCAAAGTTTCTTGGGTTTAGCAGGCTATTACCGTCATTTCGTTAAAGGATTCGCTAAACTGGCAAAGCCAATGACGAAACTGACGGGAAAGAATGTACGCTTCGAATAGACAGAAGATTGTGAGAAGAGTTTCATGGAACTCAAGAAGAGGTTGACAACTGCACCTATTTTGGCGTTACCATGCCCAGGTGTTTCGTATGACGTGTACACGGATGCATCGAGGCAAGGATTGGGTTGTGTTTTAATGCAAGAAGGACATGTGATAGCGTATGCATCCAGACAGTTGAAAAGACACGAGGAGAACTATCCGACTCATGATCTGGAGCTAGCCGCAATAATCCACGCTCTAAAAATTTGGAGATCTTATCTTTACGGTGAGAAGGTTAGACTCAATACCGATCATAAGAGTTTAACCCATGTCATCTTGCATAAAGATTTGAACCTCCGACAAAGACGATGGCTAGAACTGATGGCTGATTATGACTTAGAAATTGCTTACCATCCGGGTAAAGCAAATGTCGTAGCTGATGCATTGAGCCGGAAGAAGATATTGTCTGCTATCAAAGTACTGTCCTCATCACAGGAAAACATAGCAGAGTTGTCAGCTATATTGGATCATTTGACGATTGCCGAGGATGAACAGTTCCCAGATCTGAGGGGTGATTTCAGAGCAGCGCAATGACCCAGAACTCATGATGTACATACAGGAGATTGAGCGATATCGTGAGAAAGGGTATAGTTGGATGATGTACAGGAATTGAGACTGCATAACCGGCTTTGTGTACCGGATAACGGTGAGCTGAGACACAAAGCTGAGACAGAAAATCTTGAAAGAAGCTCATCAGTCCAGATTAGCGAGTCATCCAGGAGCTAGCAAGATGTATCGAGGCTTACGACAATGATATACATGGCTCGACATCAAGAAAGACGTCGCAGATTTTGTTGCGCGATATCTGACGTGTCAGCAAGTGAAGGCTGAACGACAAATGCCTGGAGGAAAGTTGCAACCATTAGAGATTCCGGAGTGGAAGTGGGACTCTATAGCAATGGATTTCGTGGTTGGATTGCCAACAACTCCGACGAAGAAGAATGCAATTTGGGTGGTTGTGGACCGATTAACCAAATCGGCACATTTTATACCGATCCGACAAGAGTACACAGTCGAGAGATTGGCACATATCTATGTGGATGAGATCGTCCGATTACACGGAGTGCCGAGTGAGATTATCTCTGACAGAGATCCTCGCTTTACTTCGAGACTATGGAATGCTATATAGGATGCATTGGGAACGAAGCTAAAGATGAGTACGACATATCACCCACAGACAGATGGACAGTCGGAACGGACTATTCAAATGCTCGAGGATATGTTGAGAGCATGTATACTAGATTGGGGAATTCCGTGGGACCGACACCTGATATTGTGCGAATTTGCGTACAACAACAATTATCATGCTAGCATCGGTATGCCACCTTACGAGGCACTATATGGGCGACCTTGTAAGACACCACTTTGTTGGACGGAAATTGGAGAACGACGAAATTTTGGGCCTGAAATTGTGGAGGAAACGACTGAGGTTATCAAAAATATCAAAGTTAACCTGAAAGTTGCTCAAGACCGTCAGAAGTCTTATGCAGACAAAAGGAGACGGGATTTCCAACTAGAGATGAGCGATCAAGTATTTCTTCGGGTACAGGCGATTAGAGGACACGCAAGGTTCGGTAAAACCGGGAAGCTCAAGCCTCGTTATATTGGGCCGTATCCAGTAATTGGGAAAGTGGGAGCAATGGCGTATCGAGTGGAGTTACCGGCAGAACTTGGCAACATACATGATGTATTCCACGTGTCCATGTTACAGAAATATGTAGCAGATCCATCCCATATTTTACGGCCGTAGGATATTAAGGTTACCCACAATGTTCACTTTCGTGATGAGCCGCTACAAATCGTGGACTACAAGACGAAACAGTTGCGGAATAAGGAGATTCCCTTAGTCAAAGTCCTGTGACTGAGTCAAGAAGTCTCCGACATGACGTGGGAACCGGAGAAGGAGATGCACGATCATTACCCTCATCTATTTGGCACGTAACTTTCAACTTAAGTTCGTTTGAATTCGAGGACGAATTCACTTTAAGGGGGTAGATTGTAACAACCCAAAAATATGCCTCCATGTTTTACTCACCTGCTCCTTTCACTATCACCCACACTCTCTCTCTCTCCATTTCCTTTACGTATGTTCTCCTATATGTTCTCATGTTGTTTCCCTTCACTCAATCATTTCCCAGAAACTCCTCCATCGCAGCCTTTCTCTAGCTCCTGACTATCACTCAATCTTATGTCTTTTGGTTTGGTAAGTCATCTCTTTCTTTTCTTTTACTTCTAATGCTTCACTCTTTCAGTGTCTCTCTCTTTTCATCTAATTACTCATCACTCCCAACATCGATTTCCCTCTCCAGCGATAATTTTGATCGGATTAAGCGAAGGAACTACCATCTAAACAACCCACAAACCCCCAAGAAGCAAAGGAATTCAACTGTGAGTGAATCGAGTTCAATTCAAAAATTCAATTTTCATTAATTCTTGGTGATTTCGACATGTTTGCATTAAATTGATGTTTGATTTATATTATTGAATGAATTTTTGTGAATTTTAGGTTTTAATCCGATAAATTTTGATATATTTGAGTGTTATTATAAAATCGCTAGATTCATATCAGACCGAACTAATTTTGGTCCGGACCGAATTAACATATAAAGAATAAAAAAATATAATAATAATAACCATAACTAATAATAATAATTTTGAAATAATAATATTAATAATTATAATCATCATAATAATAAAATCAAAAATAATAATAATCTTAATAACAATAATGATAACGCTAATAATAATAAAAATAATTATAATCATCATTTTTAAATAAATAATAAAATAAATAATATTAACAATAAGAAGAAGAAAAGAAAAAAAATAAACTTACGAAAGATTCTAATTTGAATCTATATTTCCTTCTAAGGCGTGTTCTTCAAGTTGATAAAAAAATAATGGTAATAATAATAATAATAATAATAATAATAATAATAATAATAATAATAATAATAATAATAATAATAATAATAATAATAATAATAATAATAATAATAATAATAAAGTTAAAGAAAATCCCAATTTATCGGTCCAAATAATAATTCAGAACCAAATAAATAGAATTGAAATAAAACTAAATGCAGTTTGGATCAAACCAAAACTCAAGGCAAGTGCAAAAATATGGGATAACTTGAATTAGTAATCCAGAAGGATCGAAACTTAATTTGAACAAATTTAAAGTTTAAAAAAAAAGAGCTTGGGACGACCGTCCGGAGCCAAAAAAATTTTAATACTCAATTTGACTTCTACAGACCCAGAGGATTTCTAGGAAGTTCCCTATCCATCATCCAAATCCACTATCCACTATCAGCAACCCGTAAGCATAACCCGAGGTGAGTGAATTAGAGTTTAATTCGAAAGTCTATTGACATGGGGTTTAGGTTTTGAGTGTTTCTTGATTAATTGATAAATGATTCGCGTTCTAAATTGAAATAAGAATTTTTGATGAATTACTCGTAGAAAATCAGGTATGTTTGTGTAAGTTTCGTGAAGAAGAGAGAAATGTAATAATAAACCGAAAATATGTGTCAGACCGGACCCCACGTAGTCTGAACCAAAAAATGAATAACAGGTAAGCCTAAAAACCACGGAATGAACCGGACTGGTTATCCGGGTGGACCGGGACCAGATAGGTCAAACCGGAGGTATAATTCGGTAAATTAACTGGAAAGACTCAAAGAAAATATATAAATGAATATAAAACACTATGCCAGCGGAAATACATGTATACTGAATAAACTATATAAATGCGTATGACTGGGGTAGGTGGTTTGGCGTTAATGTTAATTCGAAAGGATTCGGATTAACGTTTAGCGCGTGATTGTAGAAATGGATGTTTGTGATTGAATGCACGATGTTTGCGAGATTGCGTCCTATCCATGGGCCATCCGATCTGGGTCGGATGTCACCATATGAGATATGATTTTGTATTGAGGCGATGACATAATCGCGCCAACGTCCGAACGATAGGACGGTTATGGGCACCCCGATGACTTGTGTGGATAGCCGATTGTAGTCGGTACTATCACGTGACGAGAAAAATACGGTTCTTGGTAACAGTGCCAACGTTCCCGTTAGCGACTGAGCGGATCCTGGGATATGATTATCCCGATGATGAGGCATTACACATACCTGAGATTCGGGTAGATTGGGGTCTCCCGAGGAGATGGTACGGACTTACTCTGCCAGGTTTGGGCACGAACCTGACAGGTATTTCTGCGGCGGATTGTCGGCGAGGGGGAGTTGCAGCAATGGACCCTCCCGTTATAGTCGATGGCGTCGGTGGTAGCCGACGTCTGGTGAACTCTGGTATTGAGAGGTGACATCAATTTCGGACGCCTAGTATCGAGAGGTGACATCGATGCTAGGGTGGGGTGAGGTGTTCTGGCGGAGAAAAATATATTTATGCCGGATCCGGGTGACTGCAAAGTAGATGGATTCCGAGGAGAGAGGTGGTCGTGCTATGCACATGGGGAATACATTACCTACGCACGATGCTAGGGTGAGGTGAGGTGTTCTGGCGGAGAAAAATATATGTATGGATGAATGTTTTTCTTCCGCTAACTCTGAAAAAAAAAGTTTTAAATTCCCGCGGATTTTTGGAATTGAGTTTTATTTTAATTGTCCATGTGACGCAACACTTATTGCGGGATACGGGTTTCGGGTGTCACAAAGACTAGTATGATGTGTGATAGATGATCATAGAAATGATCATGGGTATTAGGTGCGATCACAATCATAGATATTCGTTGGAGAACGGAATACTGGATTGACCCGCATGAGATTGTCACATGGACTAGCATCATTACTTGAATCTTATATGAGATTCCATGATTGTATCCTATGACCTGAGATATCTACGGAATCCAATATGAGGAGTTGCGTACTTTAAATACGTCAAACGTCCTGCGTAACAGGAGGACTATAAAGACGTGTATCAGGTACGACACGAATCATGTGCTGGATTGTAGATAGTCAAGATGGGATTTGTACCTCTCGTAAAAGAGAGAGATATCGTTGGGCCCCTCGTGTGAGCGAGACTGTAGAAATGTGTGGCGCACTATAGACGAGTGATAACTCATATTCTTCTCTATATTTTGATGAGAGTTTGTCTAGGTTTTATAGGATAATCACATGCATTCATAGGCATTCTAGGCGTGTTAGGACACAAAACCCGGTTGTGCTTTAGTTTTGCAGATTACAGGTTTCGAAGACGATTGGACTCGAAAAGGAGCTATTTGGAGCGTTAAAGGAGAAGTCTGGATGAGGTACTTATGTTGCGACATCAGTATCTTTCTCCACAGAGGTCCAAATCGTGTGAAATTGTATCATTGGAAAGAGCACTTCAAGAGCTTCGTGTAGACACTAAAATCGCATAAATCCGACACCGGAGCAGAAAGATATGAGCGAAATCGCGAAGACCAGAAAACTGCCAGTGCAGGACCGGATCCAACTGGATCCGGTCCGAATCAAGACAGCTGAGCTCGAGCCCAGGAATCTGGATCCGGTCCGGATCCTCCTGGAATCGGTCCGGACTGTTTCGCGATTTTCAGCATCAGAATGGGAATAGGACTCCTGGGAGCCGCCCTAGGGTTATAAAAAAGCCCCAGACACGTCCTAGAACATGAGAGAGCCTTAGAGAACACTTAGATACAGACTTTTGGAGAGCTTTTGGTGAGAGAAGAATAAGAGTTCACGGGATTTCGGGAAGAAGAAGGAAGATTCGACCGTGGAGACTACACATCTGCATGAGACTTTCTTTCCTCTCTTTTTCTCTTTCTTTATGAGCTTTTTATTGTTTTCCATGAACCGTGAGTAGATCCACGACCATGGGTTAGGGATTCGTTTGTGTTTTGGGTATGTTTGAACCTCTTCTCCCTCTTTTCTTTCTGTTTCTAGTTTTGCTCAGTGTTTTTCCATGAACCGTGAGTAGATCCACGACTATGGGTTAGGGATTCGTTTGTGTTTTGGGTATGTTTGAACCCTAACTTGGATTTCGGTTTTGATTTGTTTCGGTTCTATTGATTTGCGCTTTTATTGGATTGATGTTTGCTAACCTCTTGGTCAATTATCTTAGATTCTAAACTACATAGAGATATGAGTTGGTTTCGGATCAAAATCAATAGGATAGATCGTATTATTCACATAGAGATATGGTTTAATCGATCTAGGGTTGATGATAGCGTTCTTTATGCACCTAGGGTTAACTTGAATAGATCGAGAGATTGACGAGTTACTCTGTAGGTAGTGAGTTAGTAGACCGAGAGGTAAATTCTCTATCTTTGTTGCTTGATGATTTCCGAATACAAGTCATAATCATTATTCTCGCATGCTTAGCATATACCCATACACGTGAATACGATCCCGACACCCGTAGTCATCCTTGTTTGATAGGTCACTCGTTTTTATTGCTTTCTTATTTCGTTTCCTATAGATTCCATATACTTCTATCATCACGTGCTTGCTTGCTTGATCTATTTTCGATTTAGATTTGGATTTAGCAACCAGTCCTCATGTTCGACCCCGTGTTACGACGATCCGTATCCTTGCGGTGAGTTGTGAATCGGATTATAGATTTTAGACTCGGTACACACGTATCAAGTTTTTCTGAGCAAATCGGACGTTTTTTACATCGACACACCCGATTCTTCTACGAACGTCTCCGAACCCTCCACGACGATTACTAAAGACGTTCTAGAGACCAGAGAGCCACCACCTAACACGGAGACGCTGAATAAAGCGGATTGGAGTCTAGAGAATGCCCCGAAGGTGAAATTGAAGCCCCTACCTCAAAGGCTTAGGACAAAGAAACACACATACACGGATAGGAACACAAGACCATCAATGGAGAGAGGTACATATCCCGCTCATAATCCTATATCCGTGTTTTAACCTTCTATTACAGGTTGTTGAGTAGGGGTAATGAGCAAGAGAGGATCGAAACGAGCAAAATCATCGCTCAAACGTCCACAAGATCCACCTCCTTCACAAGTTTGGAAACCCAAGGAGGATAGAAGGCTCAAGCATCCACGAGGTCCAAAAGATGCGCTTAATGCTCAACATCCAGGGTGGCGAAAGATCGATTATCTTCGCCTCTCAGACCCTCCCATCATTTGAGCGAGATAGGTCAAGCTAATGACGTTAAACAAGCGCTTCTCGAGAGGCAACCCGAGCACTAGGTAACTCTTCTTTTTCTTTTTCTTTGTAGCATAGGTAGTAGAGACCATGATTGTATTTTGGATCCTCCGGAATGCATTGCTATTATTATGCTTTTGTTCGGATAACGTTTGTTGTTCTATGAGCGTTTACACCGGCACACGAGAGATGAGCATCGACTTCCAAGAGACAATGTTGGATAGGTTCCAGTTTACAGAGTTTGTGAGAGCTCTTGCGTTTGATGTGAGTTAACTTCATTGCGAACGAACGAATTTCGCAGAGCTAAGCCTTCTCTACCCCTCTTATTGGTTCTTTCCATATGTTGTTTTCGATTCTACTTTTTCGGGCGAGAGTCTACACCGTGGACGGTGTATGGTTCAAGTCTGGGGGGGTGGATAGATCCTTCATACATTCAGGTCTATCTACGTAGGATTGCATTTAGTTTAGGTGCATTTTATCATGCATATAGACTTAGGAAAATTTTTCATCTTTTGCATATCACTTTGCATTAGTTGCATTTACACTATTTCTTTCTTTTCACATAGATGATTTTTGTTAGGTTTGCATGATTGCATTTGATCATATAGATTTAGGATCATATAGGTTCACGTGCATACCTCGAAAACCCGTTTTGAGCATCATTTGGAAGATTTGTGGGATGATAGAGTTGGAATATCTTGATGATCTAGTGACTTTGTAGAACGTGGTTAAACCGTGTCGAATTGATAGTTCTCCAGACTTTCTATATATAGTTTGTGGGATGGGGTTGTTATTTAGAACCTACAGAGTTGAAACGACTATATCCAGGTTATAAGTTTCGTTTAGAACTTTTTTTTCCGAGTCCTGCAGGTCGACGGAATCTAGTTCGACAAATGCCTTGGGAAAATAAAGCATCTCGACACTCCGCTGTCAGAATCTCGTTAACAAAAATCGTTCGAGGACATGAGTGCATCGATCGATGGTTCGGGTCTAAGTTGTGGGTCGGACATCGCATTTAACGAAAAAAAAAGAGAAAAGAAAAAAAAGAAGAAAAAAAAAGAGAGAAAAACGATGTCCTTCAACTTCAACGTCCTAGAAATCCGAGGTGCTAGCGTTTGATAGAGAAATTCAACAAAAAGGTAAAAATCCAGGTAAAAGTAGAACTAAGATCGAAGAGGCTAAGTTGAGATAAGGATGGGTTCGGAAATATACTTGGTGAGTTGAAGAGATTCTAATGGGTTCTAGGCGGCAATAAAAATCCCATGGCTAGGTAGATTAGTCTTTGGTAGGAAGATCATAGTAGACCGGTTTGGGTACGATTCTCGGGAAACTAGTATTGGATGGATATTTTGCTTTTGAGTCTCACGATGATGCTATTTGATGTTCGTCATTCCCTGTCTTGCAGATTTTATTCCTTCGTTCTTTACTCGAGAACGAGCAAATGTTTAAGTCTGGGGGATTTGATAACTCATATTCTTCTCTATATTTTGATGAGAGTTTGTCTAGGTTTTATAGGATAATCACATGCATTCATAGGCATTCTAGGCGTGTTAGGACACAAAACCCGGTTGTGCTTTAGTTTTGCAGATAACAGGTTTCGAAGACGATTGGACTCGAAAAGGAGCTATTTGGAGCGTTAAAGGAGAAGTCC
>NW_010969839.1:249819-251104 GCF_000463585.1 Tarenaya hassleriana | reverse complement strand
AGAGTCTACACCGTGGACGGTGTATGGTTCAAGTCTGGGGGGGTGGATAGATCCTTCATACATTCAGGTCTATCTACTAGGATTGCATTTAGTTTAGGTGCATTTTATCATGCATATAGACTTAGGAAAATTTTTCATCTTTTGCATATCACTTTGCATTAGTTGCATACACGTTTTCTTTCTTTTCATATAGATGATTTTTGTTAGGTTTGCATGATTGCATTTGATCATATAGATTTAGGATCATATAGGTTCACGTGCATACCTCGAAAACCCGTTTTGAGCATCATTTGGAAGATTTGTGGGATGATAGAGTTGGAATATCTTGATGATCTAGTGACTTTGTAGAACGTGGTTGAACCGTGTCGAATTGATAGTTCTCCAGACTTTCTATATATAGTTTGTGGGATGGGGTTGTTATTTAGAACCTACGGAGTTGAAACGACTATATCCAGGTTATAAGTTTCGTTTAGAACTTTTTTTTCGAGTCCTGCAGGTCGACGGAATCTGGTTCGACAAACGCCTTGGGAAAATAAAGCATCTCGACACTCCGCTGTCAGAATCTCGTTAACGAAAATCGTTCGAGGACATGAGTGCATCGATCGATGGTTCGGGTCTAAGTTGTGGGTCGGACATCGCATTTAACGAAAAAAAAGAGAAAAGGAAAAAAAAAAAGGTAAAAATCCAGGTACGAAAGAGAACTAAGATCGAAAAGGCTAAGTTGAGATAAGGATAGGTTCGGAAATAGACTTGGTAAGTTGTAGAGATTCTAATGGGTCCTAGGTGGCAATAAAAATCTCATGGCTAGGTAGATTAGTCTTTGGTAGGAAGATCATAGTAGCCGGTTTGGGTAAGATTCTGGGGAAACTAGTGTTGGATGGATGTTTTGCTTTTGAGTCTCACGATGATGCTATTTGATGTTCGTCATTTCCTGTCTTGCAGATTTTATTCCTTCGTTCTTTACTCGAGGACGAGCAAAGGTTTAAGTCTGGGGGGATTTGATAACTCATATTCTTCTCTATATTTTGATGAGAGTTTGTCTAGGTTTTATAGGATAATCACATGCATTCATAGGCATTCTAGGCGTGTTAGGACACAAAACCCGGTTGTGCTTTAGTTTTGCAGATAACAGGTTTCGAAGACGATTGGACTCGAAAAGGAGCTATTTGGAGCGTTAAAGGAGAAGTCCAGATGAGGTACTCATGTTGCGACATCAATAACTTTCTCTACAGAGGTCCAAATCGTATGAGACCTATACCATTGGAAAGAGCACTTCAAGAGCTTC
>NW_010969839.1:242086-247897 GCF_000463585.1 Tarenaya hassleriana | reverse complement strand
TAAAAATCCCATGGCTAGGTAGATTAGTCTTTGGTAGGAAGATCATAGTAGACTGGTTTGGGTACGATTCTCGGGAAACTAGTGTTGGATGGATGTTTTGCTTTTGAGTCTCACGATGATGCTATTTGATGTTCGTCATTCCCTGTCTTGCAGATTTTTCCAATGGTACAAGATTTCGATTTGGACATCTGTGGAGAAAGATATTGATGTCGCAACATGAGTACCTCATCTGGACTTCTCCTTTAACGCTCCAAATAGCTCCTTTTCGAGTCCAATCGTGAGCGTTAAAGGAGAAGTCCAGATGAGGTACTCATGTTGCGACATCAATATCTTTCTCCACAGATGTCCAAATCGAAATCTTGTACCATTGGAAAGAGCACTTCAAGAGCTTCGTGTAGACAACAAAATCGCGTACATCCGACACCGGAGCAGAAAGATATGAGCAAAATCGCGAAGACCAGAAAACTGTCAGTGCAGGGCCGGATCCAACTGGATCCGATCCGAATCAAGACAGCTGAGCTCGAGCCCAGGAATCTGGATCCGGTCCGGATCCTCCTGGAATCGGCCCGGATCCAGTCAAAAACCCTGTTTCGCGATTTTCAGCATCAGAATGGGAATAGGACTCTTGGGAGCCGCCCTAGGGTTATAAAAAAGCCCTAGTCACGTCCTAGAACAGGAGAGAACCCTAGATAACACTTAGATACAGACTTTTGGAGAGCTTTTGGTGAGAGAAGAATAAGAGTTCACGGGATTTCGGGAAGAAGAAGGAAGATTCGACCGTGGAGACTACACATCTGCATGAGACTTTCTTTCCTCTCTTTTATCTCTTTCTTTATGAGCTTTTTATTGTTTTCCATGAACCGTGAGTAGATCCACGACAATGGGTTAGGGATTCGTATGTGTTTTGGGTATGTTTGAACCCTAACTTGGATTTCGGTTTTGATTTGTTTCGGTTCTATTGATTTGCGCTTTTATTGGATTGATGTTTGCTAACCCCTTGGTCAATTATCTTAGATTCTAAACTACATAGAGATATGAGTTGGTTTCGGATCAAAATCAATAGGATAGATCGTATTATTCACATAGAGGTATGGTTTAATCGATCTAGGGTTGATGATAGCGTTCTTTATGCACCTAGGATTAACTTGAATAGATCGAGAGATTGACGAGTTACTCTGTAGGTAGTGAGTTAGTAGACGGAGAGGTGAATTCTCTATCTTTGTTGCTTGATGATTCCCGAATACAAGTCATAATCGTTATTCTCGCATGCTTAGCATATACCCATACACGCGAATACGATCCCGATACCCGTACTCATCCTTGTTTGATAGGTCACTCGTTTTCATTGCTTTCTTATTTCGTTTCCTATAGATTCCATATACTTCTATCATCATGTGCTTGCTTGCTTGATCTATTTTCGATTTAGATTTGGATTTAGCAACCGGTCCTCGTGTTCGACCCCGTGTTACGACGATCCATATCCTTGCGGTGAGTTGTGAATCGGGTTATAGATTTTAGACTCGGTACACACGTATCAACGAACGTCGTCTATTTCACACAGTCGAACTCAGTGAACAAGAAACCAGTCAAATCAGATAAGGTGACTTGTCCATGCCTTATGTTCGACATATAATATCGTGATACAAAAGGATTATCAGCCGGAATCATCACTGGCGTTCGTAAGATCACGAACAAACTCTATTCGAGATAGATAGTCATAGTGTCTTACTAGAGACCGCCTATGACTTGTATATCTGAAATAAGATTTCGGGTTATACTGCTATATCGAATGAGCCTACAGTGTCACACATGCAGGAAAGGACGAATGCGCGAGAAAACGACGAAAAACCGAGACAGAAGGGTCCAGACCCGACGGACTGATGCGCACGCACCGAGTTATATATTACTTGATTCGTACCACTATCCGCAAGTATACGGTAGCTGTAGTAACGGGGTCGAACACGAGGACTAGGTTGTGGTAATCTATCCCTAAGCTAGATTGATGGTTAAATAAAAGTATGATTTGTGATGAGTGTCGGAATACAAGAAAACAAGTAAAATTAACGGGTTGTAAATGTTGGGTTTCCTGGGATCTCATGAGCGAATCCTATTCCTAAGAGATCGATTCTAAGGTTTGCGCAGCGGATGTAAAACAAAAATTTAATAAACCCTAGAACCATGCTGCTATTGAAATCGTAGAAACGTTAGAACGCTTACCTCAATCGATCCGGGGCCTGTATCAACTGAAGAATTCGTTCGTTCACGAAAGGCAGGAAGATTACCTCGCCCTCTACACGTATCCACACCTCGGGATGGATTCCAACGATTGGAACTTGTCTGCTAGGACTCGAATCTCTATTCGGTTTGTGCACTTTGATAAAACGAGACTTTGAATTCCTTGAACTCTTTGGATCTCACCAAAAGCTCTTAGAATTCTATGAAAGTCGGCTCTCAAAAGTCTCTACTTTATTAGCGTTCTTAATCTCCTCCTTATAAAGTGATTTAACCCTAATTCGGTTTAATTTCGGAAAAACTGAAGCCCGGAACGGACGGTCCAGAGATACACGCGGACCGTCCGTTCCAGCACGTGGAACGGACGTTCCGCTCACGTGGACCGTCCGGTCTGGTTCGGGCGGACCGTCCGTTCTGGACTTTCTGGTCCGTCCGTTCCAGCCCCTTCCGTCTCGGTTTTTCGTCGTTTTCTCTCGTGCATTTGTCCTTCCCTGCGTGTGTGACCCTGTAGGCTCATTCGATATAGCAGTATAACCCGAAATCTCTATTTCGGATATACAAGTCATAGGCGGTCTCTAGCAAGACACTATGACTACCTATCTCGAATAGAGTTTGTTCGTGATCTTTACGAACGCCAGAGATGATTCCGGCTGATGATCCTTTTGTATCGCGATATCATATGTCGAACATAAGGCATGGACAAACCACCTTATCTGATTCGACTGCTTTCTCGTTAACTGAGTTCGACTGTCTGAAATAGACGACGTTCGTCTATAGGGCGGCCACACATTTCTACAGTCTCGCTCACACGAGGGGCCCAGCGATATCTCTCTCTTTTACGAGAGGTACAAATCCCGTCTTGACTATCTACAATCCAGTACATGATTCGTTTCGTACCTGATACACACCTTTATAATCCTCCTGTTACGCAGGACGTTTGACGTAATCAAAGCACGCAACTCCTCATGTTGGATTCCGTAGATATCTCAGGTCTTAGGATCCAATCATGGAACCGCCATATGAGATTCAAGTCATGACGCTAGTCCATGTGACAATCTCATGCGGGTCATTCCAGTATTCCGTTCTCCAACGAATACCTATGACTGTGATCGTATCCAATACCTATGATCATCTATGTGATCATCAATCACACATCATACTAGTCTTATTATGTCGATATTCCCATAACGACATAAGACTAGGGAGTTTAGTATCATTCATAATGATACATGGATTTCATAACAGATCTAGCATGCAAGAACATGTAATGAATAAAATACTCTCATAAAAACACATAGAAAGTATCAATACATCAAATGTATCTAAATAAAGCTCATAAACAGTACATCATAGAGCACCAAACCAACAATCTCCCACTTGCTCTAATCATGAACTGCTAAACATCTAATGCCCATATCCCTAACATGACCCTCATGCTTCGACGAAGGGAGAGGCTTCGTCAACGGATCGGCAATGTTGTCATCTGTCGACACCCTGCAAATGTACACGTCTCCTCTGTCTATAATCTCCCTGATAAGGTGAAATCGTCTGAGTATGTGTTTGGATCGTTGATGGGATCTGGGTTCTTTCGCTTGTGCGATCGCTCCATTGTTGTCACAATACAGAGCAATGGGGCTATCAGCACTAGGAATGACACCCAAGTCACCAACAAACTTTCTGATCCAAACAGCTTCCTTTGCTGCGTCCAACGCTGCAATATACTCAGCTTCTGTAGTAGAATCTGCAACGGTCGCCTGCTTGGAACTCTTCCAGCTAACAGCGCCTCCGTTCAAGCAGAAAACATAGCCAGACTGCGATCTGTAGTCATCCGGGTCTAACTGAAAACTAGCATCGGTGTAACCTCTTACAGCGAGCTCGTCTTCCGACCCACCGTATACCAAGAACACATCCTTAGTCCTTCTCAAGTACTTCAGGACGTTCTTGACGGCGATCCAGTGCGACTCACCTGGATCTGACTGATATCTACTCGTAATGCTCAACGCGTAGGATACATCCGGTCGAGTACAAAGCATGACATACATGATGGATCCAATTGCCGAAGCATAGGGAATCCGGTCCATGCGTTCTCGCTCATCAGGTGTCGTAGGACACTGACTCTTGCAGAGAACTGTGCCACTGCTCATCGGTAAGGTTCCTTTCTTGGAATCTTGCATCTTGAACCGTTTCAAGACCTTATCGATGTAAGTACTCTGACACAATCCTAGAAGACGCCTCGATCTATCTCTATAGATCTTTATTCCTAGAATATAGGCCGCTTCTCCTAGGTCCTTCATAGAAAACTGCGTTCCTAGCCAAGACTTAACATCTTGCAAGGTAGGAACGTCATTCCCTATAAGGAGAATGTCATCCACATACAACACCAGAAAAACTACTGTGCTCCCACTAACATTCTTGTAAACACATGGCTCGTCCTCGTTCTGTGAGAAACCAAACTTTTTGATTGTCTCATCAAAGCGAAGGTTCCAGCTCCTCGAAGCCTGCTTCAGTCCATAAATGGACCTCTGAAGCTTGCACACCATCCTCGGGTTCCTCGGATCGACAAAACCTTCGGGTTGTGTCATGTACACATCCTCGATCAAGTTCCTGTTAAGGAACGCGGTCTTGACATCCATTTGCCATATCTCATAGTCGTAATATGCGGCTATGGCAAGTAGGATCCTGATGGACTTCAGCATAACTACGGGCGAAAAAGTCTCATCATAGTCAATACCATGAATCTGACGGAATCCTTTCGCCACAAGTCGTGCCTTATACGTGTGCACGTTGCCATCCATGTCGGTCTTCTTCTTGAAGATCCACTTGCATCCGATGGGTTTTATCCCTTCAGACGCATCAACCAGAGTCCATACTTGGTTGTCTGACATGGATTGCATCTCAGACTTCATAGCCTCGCGCCATTTCTCGGAATCCGGACTCGCCATAGCCTCCGGGTATGTGGTAGGCTCGTCATGTTCTAATAACATGAGTTCCTCATTCCCAGTCACGAGAAATCCATATCTCATTGGCTCTTGGCGAATCCTGCCTGATCTCCGAGGTTCACTCGTCAAAGGTTGAGTCACAACGGGCAGTGAAACAGGTTGAACTTCTTCAACTTGTTCACTCGGCTCAGCATCTACTTGCTGCTCTCGAACTTCCTCAAGTTCGACCCTACTCCCACTGACTCTTTTGGAGACGAACTCTCGCTCCATAAAAGTCGCATTCCTGGCAATGAACACCTTGTTCTCTGCCGGAATGTAGAAGTAGTAACCCTTAGTTTCCTTAGGGTAGCCTACAAATAAACACTTATCAGATTTGGAGGATAACTTATCAGCCATCTGACGCTTCACGTAAGCGTCGCAACCCCAAATTCTGACAAACGATAACGCGGGACGCTTCCCCGTCCACGAGAGGTACAAATCCCGTCTTGACTATCTACAATCAGCACATGATTCGTTTCGTACCTGATACACGCCTTTATAGTCCTCCTGTTACGCAGGACGTTTGACGTAATCAAAGCACGCAACTCCTCATGTTGGATTCTGTAGATATCTCAGGTCTTAGGATCCAATCATGGAACCG
>NW_010969839.1:236103-237210 GCF_000463585.1 Tarenaya hassleriana | reverse complement strand
GCACACACCGAGTCTTATATTTAGTACCTGATTCGTACCACTATCCGCAAGTATACGGTAGTTGTAGTAACGGGGTCGAACACGAGGACTAGGTTGTGTTAATCTATCCCTAAGCTAGATTGATGGTTAAATAAAAGTATGATTTGTGATGAGTGTCGGAATACAAGAAAGCAAGCAAAATTAACGGGTTGTAAAACGATGGAATTGAGGCGTTGTGGGTTCGGGATCCCTCAAGAATTGCATGGACGGTTGATGATGCTACAACACCTACAGGTTTATCTTCCAAAAAGGGGGGTTTCAAGCACTTCATCTAGGGTTTGTCTCTCCCGGGCTTAAACCCACTACCTAGAGAATCGATTTACCCATTTTCCAATGATCCAAATGATCTCTAGATGCATTAACATACCCCATCATGAACCCTAAGCAAGCTATAAGCCATCTCCCAATGTGAATAACTCACTCATTCGATGTTTGGTTCCAAACCTCACCCCCATATCCCTATGATCAATGTGTTCTAACATCATACCAACTAAGATTTCGCCAAAGTTGATAGCATTAAGTACAAAACATCAAACCCATGGAAGAAAACTTAAAGCATCATAGATTAAGCATAGATGTCCATACAAAATGGGGATCCTTCCCCCACAACAAAAGTTACTACTCCATACCTAGGGTTTCAAAACAGAAAACAAAGTGAGGAAACATAGAAAGGGAAAAGAGAAGCTCAAGATGGTCTTCAATGGTAGCCTTCTTCTTCTCCAAGTTTCCTAGGTCTCCAAAATTCCCTCTTTCACTTCTCCAAGGTGTTTTTCTTCAAGTTGGTCGAGGTCCCCTTCTCTCTCATCAAACTTCCTTCTTTATGCAAGTGCAGCAGCTAGGTTTCTCCTAAAAAATCGAGCCTTTCCTTTTTGGGCCGGATTTAATAACGGGCGGTCGCTCACTTTTTCTTTAGGGTCACCCGTTTTCGTCTTCAGGGTCGCCCGTTTTTCTGGTTCCGGGCGACCGCTCGTTTGTTCGGGCGACCGCTCGTTCTTCATAGTGCACGGTCGACCGCCTGGTTTCTTGAGCGACCGCCTGGTTTCTTGATTTCGGCGTCGAGCGACCGCT
>NW_010969839.1:235416-235960 GCF_000463585.1 Tarenaya hassleriana | reverse complement strand
GTGCCTTGTGCGTGAATGTCCTCGTTTGATCATCCTGCATGAAAAATGGAGAAAAGAATCCTACCCATGACCGTCTAACGTCCTATTATTCCTAAGGTATGTGCAAAGTGTGATGTAAGACGTTAGAAAAACCGGTGAAAATCCCGTGTGATCAAATCCCCCCAGACTTGAGGTTTGCTCGTCCTCGAGTAAGTGTGTAGCCATGAAACTATCCAGGGGTGATAAAATATAATCAGAAAACAAATGGGATTTGAAGTAGATTGGTGGTACGGGTTAGAGTCGCTGTGAATGAAATCGGGTTTGGTGTACTCTATCTTCTCCAACATTCGAACGAAAGTTTATCAATGGGATTTCTATTGTTTCCTGCAACCTAAAATGGAATATCTCTTACTTGCCGAGCATGTCTCCTAAACACATCCCAATCGAGGTCTCTAAAAATTACTTGGCCTACACTTTCACTATTTTTCTTCGCCCTACCTCTTTCTTTTTTATTCTTGTTTTTGCATTCTTTTTCTTTTTCTTTCTTTTTTCCTTTTCGTGCATC
>NW_010969839.1:232844-235290 GCF_000463585.1 Tarenaya hassleriana | reverse complement strand
GTTTCCTAAACACATCCCAATCGAGGTCTCTAAAAATTACTTGGCCCATACTTTCACTATTTTTCTTCGCCCTACCTCTTTCCTTTTTATTCTTGGCCCATATGACAGAGAAGTGTCGGGATGCATCGTATTTTCTAGGGCTTGTTGCTTTCTATAGGCTTCATAATTTAGAGATCAAAGGATGGTTCTTAGGGAGACGTTTCGTGTTTGGTTCGTAACTTCTACTCCATCTAGACTTTAGGAGACAAAATCATCCCACGTAACATCCATTCACTCTAGGGTTGGATCAGCTATTTCTACCTCACCCGACAATCCATTCAACTCTTTAGATAAATCTAAACTTAGCTCCTAGAACCTTACCAAACCAATCCTCACTCTATACCCCCACATTGTTATCCGGCCAAATTTTCGAGAGGAAAACTTTATGCAAGTGTGTGTGTGTGGTCCTAGATCTATATGCACATATGCAACCTATTAGTGGTGATTCATGCAAGTATGTACAAAATGCAAGACTTGTTTTTTTTTTTTTGGATGGATATGGAATGCATGATTCTAAGTGCAATTGATGCATGATGTGTAGAGTCCATGGGTACGATGTATGTTAGTGTCACTCCTCCCCCCCAGACTTGAATCAAACACCGTCCACGGTGTTGACTCTCGTCTGGTGGAGAGTTTTCAAAGAGAAATAAAGAATGGATGGAATGAGGGGATGATTGTGTCACCTTTTTCGATGAGGCAGAATTGCATTCCAATATCTCTTTTGCGGTTGTCGTAAGCCCATGAAGCCTATGCAATGTTAGGAGTGCAATGCGATGTTAGCTGAAATGATTGCAAAGGGGTGAGGGTGAAGAGGGAGGACCGAGCGGGCCTTTAGCAGGACCTGTGAGATGAGTATCCTTGATCGGATTCCGTGCCAATATCCGTCTGGACTTCGAATTTGATGCCTTCTTGGGTGAGAGGAGGTAGTACAAAGTAAGCCATGTTGAATGATCGACACCTACTCTCGACGTCTACGAACCTCCATAAGATGTCTCCGTTCTGTTCTTTGACTAGGCCATTTTCCATGAGATGAATGAAGTTGATTGTGTCTCCATGAATGGCGCCGTGTACGTATGATCCGAGGTTGATTCCTACGCTCTCTGCAATTAAAGTGACTATACCTCCAAAACAAATTGAACCAAGATAGAGTACCGAGTGTATGTGGAGGATGACCCTCGAGGCTATGTCGGCGACTTCAGGCCGGTTATGCATCATAAAGTGGAGGGGTCCCATGAGGAGGTTGAGTTCAGTGATTGAGACGATATGTGGATCTTCTGTGCGAGTAGCGCGCAGGCCATGAACTGCTGGAGATAGCGAATCGCGGGGTGTCGGATCATGAGGGCTTCGAGTTCCCATGGGCGGAAAGTGCCCGCTGCGATTTCCATCCAGAAGGTTCGGGCTTTGGTGACTGTGATCTTCGGAATCACTGCGTTAGTGTTCATCTCGATGCCCAGAATTTCTGCAAGTTGTTCCACCCGGAGATAGAATTGCCGCCCTTAAAGTCTGAAGCAAAAGTAACCTTCGCGAGGGTTACCATTCGTCGGGATGAAGCATTTGAAGGTGCAAGCGAATTCTGTTGTCAGTCTTCGGTAAGTCCGAGGGTTGGCTTGGAAGAGGCGATTCCAGCCCGCGAGTTGAAAAATATCCCTGATTCTCTCGTAGAGTTGTTTTGGTAGAATGCGATGATGCACGAACTTTGAAGCTCTGATTCCTCTGTTTTGGACTCGATGTAGGACGAGTGCTTCCTCGTCGGATTGGGGTTGGAATGGAGTTGGTTCCATAAAAGGTGCATCGGCATTTATGGGAGTCGTATCTACGAGACTTGAGAAAGGCATTCCCTGCGGCTTGAAGTCATGGAGGATGGGTATTCTGTCCGAAATGTATTTGTGCGCTTTGCCCCAGCGACTTCTGGAATCCATCTGAAATAGCTGAAAAATGTCAAGAATTCGTCAGAAAAAACGGGCGGGCCGCCTGCTTTTGCGAGCGGTCGCTCGTTTTCTTGGATTGAAACAATAGATTCCAGGCGACCGCTCGGGCGGTCGCTCAAAACGGGTCGGGCGGTCCGCCTGAAGAGGCGAGCAACCGCTCGTTTTCATCCGCAAGTGGGCGGTCACTCGAAAAACTGAGCGGGCTGCCCATTTTTTCTGTGAAAAAATTTATCTGACCCGATTTCATGGAAATGTTGCATAAACATGAAGTCCGACAAGATTATCAACATTGAAGCACGTCAAAACATCATATAATAATACCGACAATCCAAAAAGAGCAGCACGAGATAAGAGTTTTAAACACATGAAAACATCGTTCTACGGGAAATGTTAAACGTTCTATCCTAACGATGATTGAATCAAGGGGCCGTCTTCTTGTTCCCCTTGCTGGCCCCGGATACAGATGAGCCTTCTTCCTT
>NW_010969839.1:228012-232371 GCF_000463585.1 Tarenaya hassleriana | reverse complement strand
GTGGAGGATGACCCTCGAGGCTATGTCGGCGACTTCAGGCCGGTTATGCATCATGAAGTGGAGGGGTCTCATGAGGAGGTTGAGTTCAGTGATTGAGACGATTTGTGGATCTTCTCGTGCGAGTAACGCGCATGCCATGAACTGCTGGAGATAGCGAATTGCGGGGTGTCGGATCATGAGGGCTTCGAGTTCCCATGGGCGAAAAGTGCCCGCTGCGATTTCCATCCAGAAGTTTCGGGCTATGGTGACTGTGATCTTCGGAATCAGAGGGCGTCCATGTCCAGGAGGATATGATCATCGACCATATCAGCTTCGTAGAATACTATTTCCGTGTCGACCCGCTGTGCTATCTTTGTGATCATACCACCCACGCAAATGCACGTCTCGTTGGCCTTGGTGGAGGCCAACGTGTGGAGATGCATGGCTACCCGTGAAGCTAAGTCCATGTTGCTCCATTGGGCACAGACATACATGTCGAGAGTTGGACCATCATGAAACTCCCGTAATGCTTGATAGAGGTAACCCTCGTCTCGCGCGAAAATGAAGTTGGACATGACTTGATGCGCGTATCGGATTGCCGGATGCTGTACCCATGAAATTTTAAAGAAGTATCGTTAATTTCTTCATGCTCGTCCCAGTCAACTTATCCTTATAAAGGATAGATCGCATCGTCAAACTCGGTACACTACCGGTTGATGTCGAATATCATTGCATACTCGTCTCATCTGTACCATTAAGTCTCAAGTCAGACTTGACAATTTAACTTAAGGTAAACCATATTCAAGCTGTGAGAACCACGATTTTCTACCCTGTCTCACAAAGATAATCTGGCACGCTCAACTTTGGCATGACCCGTGTTATGGACTATCGATGCCTTGACAAGTGCTCTAGTAATGGAAGGTACATATTTAGCATTACATAAAAGGGATTTTTAAAACCACGCTTAGATCAAGCATCTACTTTCAAGCTATGAGAACCACCATTTCTCCATCTTGCCTCACCAAGATAATACGACACACCAACTTTGGCATGGCCCATGACATGTACGATTGAGGCCTTGACAAGTGCTTTACTCGTAGAGCTCAAAGATCAACCATTGTTCCTTGATCAGATGATATTACATAATCCGAATAGACCATCCATTCGGTTATGTAATCTCAATCCCGAAGCTCCCACTCAATCAAGCATATCCAATATCTTGATCAAGTTACATGCACTCAATCACTATGGACCATCCATAAGAAAGAATCATGTGTATTTGAGTCACAGTTAATCAGATTAAACAACGATTGTATAATCGGATTAGAAACGGAAAAATTTCAGAATCTATGTCTCGCACCGTCCGTTCTGGATGTAGAACGGACGGTCCAGCCTCTGGAGAACGGACGTTCTAGCCTCAGGAGTCAGAACGGACGTTCCACCCTCAGACCAGCCGGAACGGACGGTCCGCAGCAGATGGAACGGACGGTCCAGAGCAGACCTTCCGTTCCGTTCCACCTAGACTGCCACCCCTGGACCGTCCGGTCTGGCATACCCCGAACAGATGGTCTAGGGTTACGTGATTAGATCACGTTTTTCCGCGTTCTCGGTCCTGATCAGACCCAAAACACATCCGAATTCTTCTGTAGACCCAAAATTCGAACTCCTGCACTCTATGCAACATGAAACATGCAATCTACCATAGATTCAATCATCAAACATGAATAGAAATCAAAGCAAACATGGATTCAAACGATTCAAATCCTATAACGTGCGTGATTGGGTTCTACGAAATCAAAACAGAGCAACCAGGCTCTGATACCACTGTTGGGATTCCTGGGATTTCTAGAGCGAATCCTATTCCTAAAAGATCGATTTTAGGGTTTGCGCAGCGGATGTAAAACAAAAATTTATGTGAATCCCTAGAACCATGCATGTATGAATCATAGAAACGTTAGAACGCTTACCTCAATCGATCCGGGGCCTGTATCAATTGATGTGTTCGTCCGACCATGAAAGGGAGGAAGATTACTCGCCCTCTACACGTATCCACACTTCGGGATGGATTCCAACTATTGGAACTTGTCTGCTAGGACCCGAATCTACTATTCAGTAATGTGCTTCAAGAAAACTAGACTTTAATCACTTCTTAGACCTTTTTGGATCACCCAAAAGTCTGTCGAAGCTTCCAAAAGTTGGCTCCCTTATTAGGGTTTTAATCTCCTTCTTATAAAGTGATTTAACCCTAATTTTGGTTTAATTTTCGAAAAATTTGAAGGCCGGAACGGACGGTTCAGATTTGCACGTGGACCGTGCGTTCTAGCATGCCAGAACGGACAGACCATGCTCTGGACCGTCGGGTCTGGACCTGACGGACCGTCGGGTCTGGCCCTTCTGGTCCATGATCACACGGGATTTTCACCGGTTTTTCTAACGTCTTACATCACACTTTGCACATACCTTAGGCATAATAGGACGTTAGACGGTCATGGGTAGGATTCTTTTTTCCATTTTTCATGCAGGATGATCAAACGAGGACATTCACGCACAAGGCACGGAAAAGGAGCAGAATCGAGAAGACCCTGAAAGCTCAGAAAAAATGGGCGGCCCGCTCATTTTGCCGAGTGGTCGCCCATTAGCGAAATTCATCCCGAGAATCGATTCTCTAGGTAGTAGGTTTAAGCTCGGGAGAGACAAACCCTAGATGAAGTGCTTGAAACCCCCCTTTTTGGAAGATAAACCTGTAGGTGTTGTAGCATCATCAACCGTCCATGTAATTCTTGAGGGATCCCGAACCCACAACGCCTCAATTCCATCGTTTTACAACCTGTTAATTTTACTTGTTTTCTTGTATTTCGACACTCATCACAAATCATACTTTTATTTAACCATCAATCTAGCTTAGGGATAGATTAACACAACCTAGTCCTCGTGTTCGACCCCGTTACTACAGCTACCGTATACTTGTGGATAGTGGTACGAATAAGGTAATATATAACTCGGTGCGTGCGCATCAAGTTTTTGGCGCCGTTGCCGGAGACTAGGCGTTTTCGTGTTAGTCTAGATTTTTGCTACACCACCATTACTTGGATTTTTGTTTGGATTACTTTGCGACATAACCATTTCACAGCACTTTCGGTTCGTTTTGTCTCTTTGGTGCGCAGCTTTTCCGGTGCATGACAAGAAGTATCATCGGTAGAGATCAACTTGTCTTCGACCCCGAAATAGAAAGAACAATGCGCTTCGCTCGGAGATAGCAAAGACAGTGGGGAATGGCCGAAGAAATGCTGAGAGAGAACAACGCACGAAGAGAACAGCCCGACATGGCCGAAGAGTTGTTGAGAGGGGTTAATGCCCAAAGAGGTCCAGCCCAAGCACCCCCTAGAACGCTTCGAACATACACACAACCGAAGCACACTCAGTTACTGTCATGCATCAGCCGGAGACCTCTAGAGGATTTTGAACTCCTACCGCAATGTATTCAAATGCTCAACAATATGAGTTTTCGGGGGAGACCAAACGAGGATCCGAATGCTCACCTTACGAACTTCAAGATGAACTGTAAGGCAATCAAGAAAGAACCGGGGATTACTCTTGAAGACGTATTCCTCGAAACTTTCCCCTACCTGCTTACGGAGAGAGCTAGAGATTGGCTCTACACTCTTGAGCCAAACTCTATCTCAACATGGGATGAGATGGAAGAGCAGTTCCTTATGCAATACTACTCTTCTACCAAGACTCAACATGCGAGGAATCGGATTAATGCTTTTGTGCAAGAGGACGGGGAGAATCTCCATGATGCATGGGAACGCTTCAAGGAATATCAAAGAATGTGCCCTCACCATGGAATGGAAAGAGACTACCTTCTATCCATCTTTATCCATGGGTTGAAGGATGATACTCGGTCTTGGATTGATGCAGCGTGTGGAGGTGACATATATGACATCCCTTTCCAAGAATTGGAAGCAACAATAGCAAAACTGGCCAAAGGACGTAGCCACACGTCCAATGAGTTCAGCGGGAGAAGCTCAGTGAAAGGAGATGTCGGTGACAACGCAGCTCTTAAGGCGGTGCTAGCCGACCTTGCGGAGATAAAGGTCCAACTCGCGAATGCCAAACAAGTAGCTGTTGTGGAGGATCACAATGTAGCGCAAGTTCAACCGGGTATGTATATGATTGATCAAGAAGCGGAAGAAGCCAACTAAGTCGGCCCAACCCAATACACTCATCCATCCAACCTATACAACCCGGGATTGAGGAATCATCCCAATTTCTCCTACAAGAACACATCGAATGTGCTAAATCCTCAACCCGCTTTCCAACGGAACAACCAAGGACCTCCGGGTTTTCAATCAAAGTACCAGCAACAAGGTCAAGGGA